>NC_063208.1:5175694-5183194 GCF_017589495.1 Alosa alosa
TCTTTCTTTCTCTCATTCTGTCTTCTCTCTTCTTCCATCTTTCTTTCATCCTCTCCTTCACCCTCATTTCTTTCTTTCCCATCTTTCTTTCTTTCTTTTTTGATTTTATCGACTAACATGGTCATCAGGACCATGATATGTTTGTTGATGCAACCTTGACAAGTTTTTCAAACACAGAGGTGTTTCTAGACAAGTGTCTGATATACCCACACATTTACATTGTATGGTACAAACAATCTCTCTAACTCTCTCTCTCTCTCACACACACACACACACACACACACAGAACCACAAACAGCCATGCTAACTCACACACACCACAGTTCCACAATTATTATCAAACAAGCTCATAGATACTGTCTTTCTCCCTCACACACACACACACACACACAGGTATCCTCCGTCTCTATCTCTGTCTTGCACACGTACACACACAGACATATCCTCTGAAAGAGGAGGAGAGAGAGACAGAGAAAAGAGAAACAGAGAGAGAGAGAATGAGAGAGAGAGATGAGAGAGGAAGAGCAACACAGGAGCTGGAGCAGGACCTGGGTTTGTGAGGTCTGTCTTTGTTTTGACAGGATGAGTTGGGCGATGCTGCAGAAAGGGAAAAGGTGACTAGCTAAGAGGGAGGGAGGTCCATCTGTGCAAACAGCACCTCGTTAGGAGGAGTAATTAATAGCCCCGCTCCCACCCTCCGCAAGTTCAATTTCAGAAGACTGAAGTCAGCTTTGTGTGTGTATGTGTGTGTGTATGTGTGGAGGAAACCAAACCACAGTACCATTCTCTCCAGCTATGGAGCGAAGGACTCGGGGCCACCATGCGACTAGTAAATTCTCTCTTACCGCCCACTTAGTAATACACCATGAAGCTCTGTGGCTAACACAATCTTGATTTTCATGTGATACTTACAGTACTGCATACCACAACTCAACACACCACTATCACATTTCACAAATACAACACAAATACTAACCTTAACACAATTACTATCTACATTACAGCACAACACAACACAACACAACACAACACAACACACCAATTTACCCACATTTACAGCATAACACAACATAACACAACACAGTACAACACAACACAACACACTACAACACAATGATACCAACACAACTCAACACACTACTACTCCACACATTCAGCACAAATATTAACACAACACAACACAGCAGCACAACATACCATAAATACAACAAAATCCTTCAACACACCACTACTCCACATTTCACAGCACAACACAACACACCACAACTTAACACACCACTACTCCACATTTCACAGCACAACACAACACAACACAACACAACTCAACACAACACAACACAACACAACACAACACACCACAACACAATTACAATCAATACACCACTACTCCCGCATTTACAGCACAACACAACACAACACACAACATAACCACAACTTAATACACCACTCACCCATTTTTCACTAGCACAACACAACATAACACTACACAACACAAACAACATTAACCAGAACTCAGTAGCATTACCTTCTCCACATTTTCACAACACAGTACAACATAACACAGTACAGTACAACACACAACACAACATAACATTAAATTAGCATAGCAGCAGTACAGTATAGCACAGCACAACACAATGCAACACCACACAACACAATGCAACACCACACAACACAACACAACACAACACACCACAACTCAGCAGCACACAACACAACACAACACAGCACAGCGCACAACAATTCAGCACCACACAACACCACACAACACAGCACCACACTACTCCACATTTCAACACAACACAACACACCACAACTCAGCACCACACTTCTCCACATTTCAACACAACACAACACCACACAACACAGCACCACACTTCTCCACATTACAACACAACACAACACAACTTAGCACCACACTTCTCCACATTTCACAACACCATCCCCCTTTTTTCCTTGTTTCTGTGTCCTCCTCTGTTTCACTGTCCCCCTCGTTTCCTAGTTTCACAGTGTCCCCTCTTTTCACAGTGTCCCCTTTTTTCCACACTGTCCCCCTTTTTTCCTAGTTTCACACTGTCCCCCTCTTTTCCTAGTTCCACACTGTCCCCCTCTTTTCACAGTGTCCCCCTCTTTTCCTAGTTCCACACTGTCCTCCTCTTTTCTGCTGCCGGTTGCCATAGCCACTGTGGCCTCGTCTGTTTCCCCTCTTTTCAAGAATGTCTGCAATGCCTCGCAAGAGTGCGTCCGTGTTGACTTTGGTGTTGGATGAAAGCCTGTGCTCCTCTGCTCTCCCTGGAGATCTTATATGTGATTAGGTGGACTGAGCTGGATCTGATGCGCCGGGGCTGAGCAAGATTAGCTTCCACTGCACTTCTGCTATTTCCACCAAGAAACATAAAGAAGTTTTTTTTTAGTTTTTTTTTAAAGAAAAGAACAAAAAAAAAGAGGTGGGAAACGTCAGCAGAAGCCAGCGGCAGAGAGGGTAGCTGAAGTTCAAGCCTCCCGTTGGTGAACTTGGCCAAACAGCTGCTACCTGACGGACTGATCACAGGTGGGGGGGAAACAATGGCACCACTTCTCTTTGTATTTCTCCCTTTGCCTGAATCCATTCATCTTTTTTGGCCTCTTTTGTTCCCCGTCCCATGCACCAAAATTACTTCCTGTCTGCGTTCTGCTTTTCTTTGCCGACGCAGGAAGTATGATGTGGGGCTGGCATTTTAAAATAAAGCCATTTTCTTGTTTTATTTCCCTACATGAACTATACCTCTAATGTGCACAAAAGAGCTGCCTTTTCTGCAGCCAACAACAATATTGTGCTTAATCTAGATATCATTACACGCAAAATGAGCAGGAACAACTCAAGGGCACCATTGTTTCACTTCCATCCCTCTCTCTCTCTCTTTTTCTCTCTCTCCCTCATTCTCTCCCTCTCTCTCTCCCTCTTTCCCTCCCTCCCTCCTTCTTTCTCTCTCCTCCCCTCCCTCTCTCTTTCTCTCTCTCTCACCCTCATTTCCTCTCTCTCCCTCTCTCTCTCTCCCTCATTCCCTCTCTCTCTCCCTCTCTCTCTGTCATCCCTCTATTTTCCCTCCCTTAATGGACGGTTTCCTGCCTTGTTCCAAAGCAGCGCTGTAAGAGAGATGTGACGCTCCTGCCCATGTGTTACCCAGCGAGCGAGCGAGCCAACGCGTACTGTATGGGAGCCCAGAGGGGACAAAATTAATGGCCAACATTCCCTCTCTGACTGCCCTATCAATTGCCTGATACTCCACGGCTCATGAGACCCACGCACTCCGCGGCTCACGAGACCTATGAGACCTACAGTGTACACCCTCCACGGCTCACGAGACCTATGAGACCTACACCCTCCACGGCTCATGAGACCTATACACTCCACGTCTCACAAGACCTACTCACTCCATGGCTCATGTGGTTTCCACTCTTATGTTCTCATGGCTATCGGCAGTCCAGGGGGGGTGAGGACTGAGAGAGGCCTGTGGTGTGTGTGTTCATGTTATCAATAATTCAGTCTCTGACTTCATGGGTCCACAAGAGGAAGTAAACAGGCCGGATCTCTAGTGCTGTTACCGTGGCACCAAGGTCCTATGGAGACACATCAATGGGGTACGAATTCTTCTTCTTTTTTCTCCCTCGTTCTCTTTTCTCCCTCTTTTCATCCCTCGTTCTCTCTCCCTCTTTTCATCTGCCTTTTCTCTGGGTCTGTCTACATCTCAATTTCATTCTCACACACACACACACACACACACACACACACATTCCATCTCTACCTCTCTCTCTCTCTCACACACACATACACACACACACACACACACACACACTCCAGCTCTCTCTCTCGCTCCCCCTGCACCCTGAGCAGCATGTGTGTATTGTTCTCCAGCACACACACACACACACACACACACTCCCCCGGTCTCATATTGAAAGGAAACTTCCCTTTCTGGTCCTGAGAACACTGAAGGGGTTTTCACAGCTCTGCCATTCATGCCCATAGTGTCGTCCACTCCCAACCTTGGCCTCTCCCCAGTGCCCGCCTGGCCCAGTGGCTTATGAATCTCCCACTGAGGGGGACAGGCAAAGCCTCCTATGCAGAGGGAGAGTAGTAATTAGTGGGAATCTAAAGACCTGTAGTGTTTGTGCCATTGTGGTCCAGGCTTCCTCCGTCAGGATGCCTGATGTGATTGGCGTTGTTGCCCACTCTGGGTACTGTGTGCCAAGGGTCGATAAGGGTATGCACAGATGGCACAGTCGGCCTGACTGAAGCCATGGGTTTTCGCTCCTGGCATCATTACCCAGATATGGATGTGCCCACTCTGTTACACCAAGGGTTTGTGTGCAAAGCAGACAGGCTGCATCCATAACTAACTAACCAACTAAGAAACTCACTAACCAACTCACTAACTTACTCACTAACCAACTAACCAATTAGCAGACATCTGTATTTCCAGAATAAAATGTGCGCACCAGTGTGTGTCTCCCATGCCTAGAATCCACAGAACCACATGTTCAGAAGCTTCCAATGTCTTGTTGTTCACATTTTGCCTTCTTCTCTCATCTATTGAAATAATATAAACATCAAACACAAAATGTTTACATTCAATGCATTAAATATCATCACTAGACAGGAATTCTCAAGTTTGAGGGCTTCATACTATATCTGCATGGATGTAAAGATAAACAGTAAAGTATATGCAGTAGACCTTTTCAATAATAAAAACAAAAACAAAGCTTGAACGTTCTATTTGGTTCCCAATCTACTTCCTCTGCATTAAGATAACATATGGAATGTCAAAACGGAAGCCTTGTGGGGCCAACCCTGCTCAAGTCGAGAACTAATGCCCTGTCTCACTACTGCCTTTCCTATCCAAAGGCATTGAGCCAGCAGTCCAAACAGGTCTCCTGACTTCCTTTCACAGAACAACCTTCTGGATCCAAATCAGTCTGGGTTCAAAAAGGCCCGCCCTCTACCGGTTCTTGGCTCTGCTGTCGTAACAGAAGCCTTAAAGAAGCCAGGGCGACCGCTCGGTCATCAGTACTCATTCTGCTTGACTTATCGGCTGCCTTTGACCACGGTTAATCACCGTATCCTTCTCTCTATACCGCTGACATGGGAATCTCGGTTCTGCTCTCTCCTGGTTTGAATCCCACCTCACAGGACCTTTCGTTCAGCGTATCATGGCAGGGTCAGCTATCCGCACCTCACCATCTCACCACAGGGGTCCCCAGGGCTCAGTGCTGGGCCCCTCCTCTTTGCTATCTACACCACCTCCTTGGGACCAGATTATCCGTTCACACGGGCTTCTCATACCACTGCTATGCAGGCGACACACAGCTCTATCTGTCCTTTCCACCTGGCGACCCCTGGTTTCAGCAGCGGATCTCGATTGCCTTTCAGACATAGCTACATGGATGAAGGCACACCACCTCCAGCTGAACCTCTCAAAGACTGAACTGCTGGTCATCCCAGCTAAACCTACCATACACCACGACATCAACATCAAATTTGACTCCCTGTCTGTTTCACCGACCAGGACTGCAAGAAATCTAGGAGTTGTTCTTGACAACCAACTAAACTTCTCAGATCATGTTGCCTCAGTCGCCCGGTCATGCCGTTTCGCACTCTACAACATACGGAAAATCAGGACTTACTTGACTCAAGATGCTACCCAACTTCTGGTTCAGGCAATAGTCATCTCCGACTCGACTACTGCAATGCCCTCCTAACAGGTCTCCCAGCCTGCGCGAGTGAAACCACTTCAGATGATCCAGAAGCGGCGGCGCCTGGTCTACAACCAACCCAAAAGGGCACATGTTACCCGCTGCTCATCCAGCTACACTGGCTACCTATGGCGGCCCGCATCAAATTCAAGTCTCTAACGGCTTGCCTACAAAGTAGTCTCCGGTTCTGCTCCCACCTACTTGAATGCCCTCATACAGACTTACACTACCTCCAGACCGCTCGGCTCCTCTGCCCGAACGGCGCCTAGCTCTACCACGTGCGCTCAAGCCAATCCAAACTTTTTCTCATCTGTTGTTCCTGGTTGGTGGAACACACTGCCAGTTCCTACAAGGGCAGGGACATCCTTTTCCACTTTCAAAACTCCTGAAGACCCAGCTCTTTAGAGAACATCTACTCTCATAGCAACACTTACAACAAGTCTTAATGATCCTAGCACTCACCAGCCGTTTTAAACTGACAAGTAACTGTTAAAAACAGCACTGACCGACGCACTTATTCTTGCTGTACTCTAATGTTTTTTTAAACTGTCCTAAAATTGTGAGAATTGTCCAAAACGTACTGTTTACCATGTTGTTAGTCGCTTTGGTTAAAAAGCGTCAGCCAAATGTAATGTAATGTAATGTAATGTAATGTAACTATGATGCTCTGGAACTCTCTTGAAAGGGTCTATAGCACTTACATGGTACCGAGTTACTATTTCAGCACAGGGGGCAGCCGTAGCCTACTGGTTAGCGCTTCGGACTTGTAACCAGCTTGCCGGTTCAAACCCCGACCAGTAGTAACAGCTGAAGTGCCCTTGAGCAAGGCACCTAACCCCTCACTGCTCCCCGAGCGCCGCTGTTGTAGCAGGCAGCTCACTGCGCCGGGATTAGTGTGTGCTTCACCTCACGGTGTGCTGAGTGTGTGTCACGGATTGGGATAAATGCAGAGACCAAATTTCCCTCACGAGATCAAAAGAGTATATATATACTTATACTTGAGTAGATGTAGGCTAACGTCATAGCTAACAATAGTGCCACGCTCTGATTCTGTCTTCAAACATCGGTGGGGTCCCCTCTCCACATAAATTCCCTCTCTACACCCGCTGCTTGCTTTTCTTCCTCACCGCTGTCATGAGAGTATTGTCCAACCATCCATCCTCCTGTGGAAACAGACTGAGGGGCTTTGCTATGCGCTAACGTCTGCTATGCGCTAACGTCTGCCACCCCCTCCGCTGTGCAGTGCTGGTCCAGTCTGGTTCACCCTTGTCTTTCTCCACCCTCCTGTTGATCTTGCATTCCTCCACTTATGGCCCTTCTTGGCTGGCTGAGGAAAACAAAGCCCTCTGCAACCGGTTCCACTTGTCTGTCACAGGGCCTGGGCCACAGTGAGTCCAGCCATCCAGTCTCTTTGAGTTTGAGTGTGTATGAAGGGGGTCCTTCATACACACACACACACACACACACACACACACACACACACACACAGAAAAAACAATACAGTACACAAGACAAGTCACAGATACACTCACAGTATTCAGACAGAAGCTCTCCAACACCTAATCACACACCCACACAGCAGAATTGTCTGGTCAAAGCCCCACTAAACAGGCTAAACACCAGCCACTGGAGGACAGCAAGCTTGGACACTTGTGAGCGAATGTCAGCTTCTCGACCTGTTGTTTAAGATGGTAGCCTACCAGTTATCTAGCATAACTTAATTTCATTACTTCTGTTTACAACCCCGTTTTTTTTTTTCACAAAAAG
>NC_063208.1:5188194-5195694 GCF_017589495.1 Alosa alosa
TTTTTCAAGAAAGCTCAAAGCGATTCAGAGGGAAATTCATAATTTCTAACCCTCATAACACCAGCGCTCAAGTTCTCCTCCGGTCCTCTGTGACAAAGTTCAGCCGTTTAACGCTAATTGCAACACAAACACCAAACACGCCAACAAAGAAACTGATGAACAGGTTCACACACACACACACACACACACACGTTCCTTTCTTCTTCCCACGAGAAATCATGGGGTTAGCAAGAGAGTTTTTGCTCTTTTTTCTCTTCTGTTCTGTTCTGTTCTTTTCTTTCTTCTTTTTTTTGTTTTGAAAGAATGATTGCTCTGACCGGTCTCCATAGACCAGACTGTGCAGACCCGCTACAGATGTACGTGTTTGTTTGCGCTGGACTGTTGGGCCGGTTCTGTCTGGGCCCGGCTCTTGGTTATTTTGGACTCCGGTGTGAAAAAGACAACAAGCCTGTAGCTATAAGCGCATGCTTTGCATTCTGGGTACGATAATAGCTAAAGCCTGGCGAAGCGGCCGAGGACTACGACGCTAATCCACCCGACTCAAGGTCAGAACACCAGGAGACTGGATGTGAAGGATGTGGTCAGGTCCATCAACTCAGCCCTCAACTGGCAGATGTCTTCATCCATGACTGACTGGACCAGGAGGAGAGAGTGGCTTCCCAATGTGCCGACAGATGAATAGAGAGATAAAGATAGATAGAGAGAGAGAGAGAGAGATCGATCGATAGATAGTTCAACCTCCACAACATTTAATCTTTTGTGCACATCATAGTAACGATTTCTCCTTCCTCTGAACAAATTGCAAATGCTTTTGAACATGTATCAGTTGCTTTGTCATGTCAGTCAAAATGAACTATACTTATGGATGCTTACAGTTTTTCTCAGTCGCTTTGGTGCTTTTCTCAGATCAGAATGAAAATTCTCATAACTAATAGTTCAACCTCCACAACATTTAGTCATTTGTGCACATCGTAGTAGCAATTTCTCCTTCCTCTGAACAAATTGCAAATGCTTTTGGACATGTATCAGTTGCTTTCGTACAATTCTCTGCTGTTTTATAACATTACAGTTTTTCTCGATTGCTTTTACCTGCTTAAATAAACTGGAACCCACTTGGTCTTCATGACTACTTTCTTTGCACAGCAGAAGTCATCTCTTGCGAATGTGTTCACACATTTTCATTGGGTTCACACATTTCTCACACCCTTTTGCAAAACAGTTAGCACAGGTGTCATTCAAAAGCCCCAAACTCTATTGGTTTTCCCATGCTAAACAAAAGGAAAACATCTTTTCACAGGTGGTATAGATTCCTTGCATAAGTTTGAATCTCTGATACACCTGTGTGAAACTCCTTTGCACAATTCTTCAATCAGCAATCATTCATTTTACATAAGAGATGTCTATTTTGTGTTGCTATTTGCAAGTATGGATCTAATGCACATTTAGACAAAGTACTGTATTGCCTATTTGGGGGAGAAAACAGTACAAAAAGTGTTTTGCTGTAAGTTTATTTCGATGAAAGTTATAGTTCAATGAAATGTACAGTATCTTGCTAGGTGTTTGCTGTATGTCTTACATGTCAATGACAGTTACATCTTGGGAGGAATGAATAAATTTGTTTTTTATTCAGTAAATTTTTTCTTTTCACTGTTTTTTTCTGATACCAGAAAAATGAGAAAGTAATGGAACAGACATAGCAAAAATGCTCATTTTGAGAACTAGATTTTGCATTTTGTTGTCAAGTGTGTAATGATTGATTAAAGAGTGTTTTTTAATTGGTAACAAGTTGTAGTGTTTGAATGCAAGATTTGCTTTTGCTGCATGTTTTAAGTGTTTTGAGAGAGTGACAGCCTTTTGCAAGCAAAATGTGTCATTTTGTCCAGAGTGCTTTTGTTCAGACACGGGTGTTAACTGTTTTGAGAACGTGATGTCAGAGTTGACACAGGTATCAAAACGATCGAGAAAAACTGTAACATTTGCTTATGTCATGTCAGTCAAAATTAACTATACTTATGGATGCTGAATAGTCATTCCCAATGAAACTAATAGTCTTATTTTCATTGCTTAAGTCATTACATACAACATTGTTGAACTAGTTATCAAATTCTGTCACAATGCTGTAGAATTGCAAAGAGCATACAGTAAAAATGTACGTATTCAGTGTCTTGTACTCACTTACTCACCTAACTACAGCAATGTGTAACTTTACTGTAGTTTTCAAATGGCTGTACAAGTACTGTATAGTGCTGTCAGAGCATGTTCAGGTAGTGTCACCGAGTTCTGACCTTTTTTTCTATTGGAAAACACTGAGAGAATAAACTGTCATTATGAAAACATGACAAAGCCATTTGGTGTCAAGACTTCTCATTTTGATGACACTGGCAGTTTCATTGACATGAAGACTTGCTTTTGAGGAATGGATTATCCATTTTGAGCAAGTGACGTGCTTTTGCAGGTTATCCACTAGGTTTTGCAGTTTGCACTAATTGTTTTGAGAAATGCACTAACTGCTGTGCAAATGTTAATAGTGATGTGAGAAAAGCACCAAAGCGACTGAGAAAAACTGTAATAGTCGTTCCCAATAAAACTAATAGTCTTCATTTCATTGCTTGAGTCATTACATACAAAATTGGTGAACTAGTTATCAAATTCTGTCACAATGAAAAACTGTAGCATATTAGCAATATTGGCGTTGCTATCCTTATAGTTTATGTGTGGACGTGATCATTCATATAAGCTATTGTTTTTTTTTTTCCAATATCATAATATTTATCACTTGATGTAAACAGCCCTTAAATCTAGTGGTCAGCAGAGGTGAGGGATACAGAATGGAATGAAAACAGAGACAAATTGACAGATAGATAGATAGACAGATAAACAGACAGATAGATAGATAGACAGATAAACAGACAAACAGACAGACAGATAGACAGATAAACAGACAGATAGATAGATAGATAGACAGATAAACAGACAAACAGACAGACAGATAGACAGATAAACAGACAGATAGATAGATAGACAGATAGACAGATAAACAGACAGATAGATAGATAGACAGATAAACAGACAAACAGACAGACAGATAGACAGATAAACAGACAGATATATAGATAGACAGATAAACAGACAGATAGATAGATAGACAGATAAACAGACAGACAGACAGATAGATAGACAGATAAAACGGACAAACAGACAGACAGATAGACAGATAAACAGACAGATATATAGATAGACAGATAGACAGATAAACAGACAGATAGATAGATAGACAGATAAACAGACAGACAGACAGATAGATAGACAGATAGACAGATAAACAGACAGATAGATAGATAGACAGATAAACAGACAGATAGATAGACAGATAAACAGACAGATAGATAAATAGATAGACAGATTAACAGACAGATATATAGACAGACAGATAAACAGACAGACAGACAGATAGATAGATAGATAGATAGATAGATAGATAAACAGACAGATATATAGATAGACAGATAAACAGACAAACAGACAGACAGATAGACAGATAAACAGACAGATAGATAGATAGACAGATAAACAGACAAACAGACAGACAGATAGACAGATAAACAGACAGATAGATAGATAGACAGATAGACAGATAAACAGACAGATAGATAGATAGACAGATAAACAGACAGACAGACAGATAGATAGACAGATAAACAGACAAACAGACAGACAGATAGACAGATAAACAGACAGATATATAGATAGACAGATAAACAGACAGATAGATAAATAGATAGACAGATTAACAGACAGATATATAGATAGACAGATAAACAGACAGACAGACAGATAGATAGATAGATAGATAGATAGATAGATAAACAGACAGATATATAGATAGACAGATAAACAGACAGACAGACAGATAGATAGATAGATAGATAGATAGATAGATAGATAGATAGATAAGGAGTGGAAATAAACAGACACAAGTCTATCAGTCCTGGCCTGTGTAGTAATGTTCCTCAGTCTGTAAACAGTCATGTGGGAAGCCAAGGCAAGCAGAGGGAGACGCGTCTGGAGCACTGCTGGATAAAGGGCAATGCGATTGGCCCCTGACTCACACACTGAGCCAGGGGATCTTGTGCAAGCATGGGATGACCTTTAAGACTAGACTAGCTAGCTCACACACACACACACACATACACACACTCTCTCTCTCTCACACACACACACACACACCTCCTAACACTGGCTACCGTTTCAATGTCTCTACTCAGCAAGAGAAACAGTCTACATCAACATTTCACAGGAAAAAAATGCCCAACTGTTTTATGATATTTTTACCATAAATACCATATTTCACTTACACGTGCACATATGTTAGCCTTAACACACACACACACACATATTCAGTATAGCTTCACACATGTACATGGACAATAGAAACAAGTCAGACGAGTCCCATGTCTGTGATAATGGACATGGCTCCAAGCATAATGTTTACTTGACTGTCTGAAGAAAAAAAATCTGTGGGAGAGAAGACAGCGAGGACAGAGAACAAATCCAACCCTGTGGACGACTGCGTAGCCATAGCAGGAAACGTGGAAGGGGCAAATGTACACACTAAGCAGTAGGCCTAGTGTACACTCCTCCATTTCCCCTTCGCCCTGATGTACAGGCCATTGTGTGTGTGTGTGTGTGTGTGTGTGTCTTGATGATATTTTGTGTGTGTGTGTGTGTGTGTGTTTGTCTTGATGATATTTTGTGTGTGTGTGTGTGTGTGTGTGTGTCTCAGTACGTTTTGTGTGCACTTTTCCCTTTCCTTATTTCCCTAAAGTACAGGACATGGTGTGTGTGTGTGTGTGTGAGAGAGAGAGAAAGAGAGAGAGAGTCTACTATTACGAAGGGCTCATAGAGGCGTAGTCCCCCGTGCCCTGCTGGTCATGACATGAAACTGAAGATAAAGACAATTTTGGAAATATTCCTCCCAGTGTCTCTATCAGTCATCTTCACATTGATACATCTCATTTTGAGTCATCTTCACATTGATACATCTCATTATGAGTCATCATCACATTGATACACTACTTCAATATGAGTCATCTTCACATTGATACATCTCATTATGAGTCATCTTCACATTGATTCACTACTTCATTATGAGTCATCTTAACATTGATACACTTCATTATCAGTCCTGACCAGTGTTACTCACTGACACTGATGGTTTTGTGAGAACACGGTTTGGTTTTGATGTCCCAAGTTCAGGCACATCACCAAAAGTTGAAAACATTCTCCTTCACCAACATAGATGAGGCCGTCACGTCAGAGGCACGCTCATGTCCTTCTCACCTGCTGATCCAGCAACAGGAGAGTCCTCTCTGCCCCTTACCGCCTCACTCTTCTGCTTGTCCACTGCCTTCTTTTCCACAATGTTCATTATATCCATAACCATGGGTCTTTCTTCAGTAAATTAGCAAGCTTCATTGGCTTTCAATTAACCAGAAGCCAACCATCATTAAAGACCAGTGGACGCTCTCTCTCATTAAAGACCTGTGCACACTCTCACATTAAAGACCTGTGCACTCTCTCTCATTAAAGACCTGTGCACTCTCTCACATTAAAGACCTGTGCACTCTCTCTCTCACATTAAAGACCTGTGCACTCTCTCTCTCTCATTAAAGACCTGTGCACTCTCTCTTATTAAAGACCTGTGCACTCTCTCTCTCATTAAAGACCTGTGCACTCTCTCTTATTAAAGACCTGTGCACTCTCTCTCTCTCATTAAAGACCTGTGCACTCTCTTATTAAAGACCTGTGCACTCTCTCTCTCTCATTAAAGACCTGTGCACTCTCTCTTATTAAAGACCTGTGCACTCTCTCATTAAAGACCTGTGCACTCTCTCTCTTATTAAAGACCTGTGCACTCTCTCTCTCTCATTAAAGACCTGTGCACTCTCTTATTAAAGACCTGTGCACTCTCTCGCTCTCATTAAAGACCTGTGCACTCTCTCTCTCATCAAAGACCTGTGCACTCTCTCTCTCTCATTAAAGACCTGTGCACTATCTCTCTCTCATTAAAGACCTGTGCACTCTCTCTGACATTAACCCTTTAGCCGCCAGGGTTTAAAAAATATAAATTGGATTTTTACATCAAAATTTCAAAAGGCCATGGCTTGCAAGTGGTCAGAGATAAAGTCCTACTGTAAATGTGAAAATCATTGAGTATGACCAGAAGTTTATGAAGGGGGTAAATTTACTCATCTAATTTGCATATTATGATGTCACTGGATGGCAACCACTGTGAATTATGCACATTTCAGTAAATACTAGATGTTGAACATATTTGAGCAGTTTTACTTTCTTTTTTGTGATTTCACCGACATAACAAATGAACAGGAACACAGTCACATGTAAACCAACAATAGTAAACTATTACTATAATCACAAACCTTATGTTACTATACAATAAAGTAGCCTGGTCAAATCAGTTCCATATCGCGGGTGACTTTGAAGTTCTTCAGAGCCCTATTTTTACAACCCCTGCTGTCTATACCACGTCCATTACGGACACTATCATCACTATTGTCACTGGCACCTCCAGCTATGTTGGGCAGAGGGTCGAAAATAAGCATGGTATGCTTAGTGAACACTGTTGAAAAAGACGCACCTCCATTCACAGACGCTCCGTGACTATCAGTCAATAGACGATCGATCATATTCTCCAAAAGGCAGATATTCTCCTTCAGAATCAGAATAGGTGAATAACAGACCCAAGACTTCATCACACGTGAATTTTTTTTTTTCAACATTTGGTGTATTTCTGCTTCAATTTGTGCAAAACTAAGGCCCGCATCGCTTCCGTTATGGAGGAAATGCGCGCCTTCTTCGCGGTGTTTTTCGTGTTTTCATGAGCTTCCTGAAAAAACTTTGGAAAAAAGGTTGAGCTTGAATCGAAGCTCTGGGTGTCTGCCAACTAGTGGTCAAGAGTACAAATGAGATTTTACACTGTAGTCGCGTCTATCGTCTGTTTTATTCAGTAATGACGCTTGTCGCAATATTGCGACATGGGCGGTTAGAGGGTTAAAGACCTGTGCACTCTCTCTCTCTCATTAAAAACCTGTGCACTCTCTCATTAAAGACCTGTGCACTCTCTCTCTCACATTAAAGACCTGTGCACTCTCTCTCTCTCATTAAAGACCTGTGCACTCTCTCTCATTAAAGACCTGTGCACTCTCTCTCATTAAAGACATGTGCACTCTCTCACTCATTAAAGACATGTGCACTCTCTCTTATTAAAGACCTGTGCTCTCTCTCTCTCTCTCTCTCTCTCTCTCTCTCTCATTAAAGACCTGTGCACTCTCTCTCTCTCTCTCATTAAAGACATGTGCACTCTCTCTCATTAAATACCTGTACACTCTCTCTCTCTCATTAAAGACCTGTGCACTCTCTCTCTCACATTAAAGACCTGTGCTCTCTCTCTCTCTCTCTCTCATTAAAGACCTGTGCACT
>NC_063208.1:5200694-5213194 GCF_017589495.1 Alosa alosa
CTGCAGGGGCGTCTGGGAAGTGTGTGTCATCGTGGTGATGTGTGTGTGTGTGTGTGGAAGTGTGTGTTGCTGTGGTGACGTATGTGGAAGCAGCTGTTTTGGGAGGGGGTTCCTGTGAGACGAGAGGCCAAAGGATGGAGAACAGGCGCTCAGGAAATCAGGTACACATACACACACACACACGCACATACACACACACACACACACACACACATCCATGCACAGAGCATGCATACATACACATACACACAGGCTGGGTGGAGGAGGAGATTGGGGTGGCTGGCTTGGCAGTGAGGACACTCGTGTGACCTTGTGCACCTGTACACTCTCTCTCACACACACACACACACACACACAGTGTGTTTGGAGTGGCTGGCTTGGCCATGAGCACACTGTCGTATGACCTTACACTGCTGGACAAGCGAGAGCTCTATCAGGCACACGGGGGTCAGTGTTGTTGCCATGGGAACCAAGGAACCATGGACTTACAGGAAAACTCGGGCGATTTGTCACATACTCAGTCGTCTGTTTCTCAATGTCACGAGTGTGTGGGGGCATTATTTTAAAGATGCCTCCAAAGGGTTTTTTTTTCGTACCGACAGTATTCGGTGAAACATCGCCAGAGTTCTCCTTTAAGTCAATAATTATGAGACATTATGGTATATATATATATCCCTTTGGTAGTATGTTTACAATGTTTATTGATGGAGATCCAGAATTGCACACTAAGTTCTAGACTGCACACTAAGATGGTACCCAGTTCGTCAAAAAACGACTGAACATCACATGATCCTACCTGATCAGCAATGTTAGTGCAACATCCAGCTTTCCGGCTGCACACTGGCAATTTCAGGACCTCATTCTCCATATCTTGGAGAGTCAGTGTAGCATGAAAATGAGTTTTGAAGCCATTATTTGAAGGTAAAAGAACTGCATTGTGTTGGCTGAACTATCGTCTCCCATTTCCTTATCAGGGGAGAGTACTCATTAGGCCTTAGCTTACTGTTGTGTCTGTCCTGAACTTTGGTCTGAGTTGGACTGTTGAGGTTCTTGCCCGTTTAAATCCAGCCTGCTATGGAATTTGGAATTTGGAACAGCTCCTGGGACGTTTAACTCTGAGAGTGGTCTCTATTTATTTTACCCTGATTGTTTGGGTTGTTGGGTTCTTTTGTTGGGTTCTTGGGTTGTTGGGTTCATTTGTTGGGTTCTTTCTCTCAATCAGTCCTTGATTTGCTGCTTGTCTGCTGCTAGATTGTGAGGGACCTCACTTCCCAACAAAAATGCTGTGGCTCACTCAGTGAATTGGACTAACAACCAGCAAGCCTGCTTATCAGTTTGGGCCAGATGGTGCAATTGAATGTCTGTCTGCACGCCTCGGTGCGCATGTGAGAGCCCGTCTGTTTATTTAAATAATGGCAGCATGCAACATAATTGATGTTTATGTCGTTTCTATAACGGCAAAGAGAAAGCATGATGTTATCAGTAGACTGGTGATGATCGAGACTCGGCCACAAACATTAGAGGCACAGAGAGTCAGCTAGAGAGCGTGTGTGTGTGTAAGAGAGAGAGCGAGTGTGTGAGAGAGAATTTCACTACTGGAATGTTGGGTCTGTTTTGGAAAATAAATGAATAAATGAAAACATTGTTTTCAGTGGATGTGTCAGTGGCACCCGCCAAGACTACACTGAGATAAAGACATTGCAGACAAAATAAAAAACGAGCACTTTTGTTTTTGCATAACAATACTGCTGAATGGTGTGCAACTGTTCTGCACAGTAGAACTATCTTGTAGTACTATATTATTAGGCATCAAAACCACCAGTGTAAACAATATCAAGACTCATTATTTGATATGCATTATTTGGAAAAGTAGTTCCATGAAGGATCAGTTGTCTTTCTCTTTCGCTGAAACATTCTGTTGCTCTCGGCCTTCCTGTTTTGGGCAACACGGCTTACACAGTGGGGTAGAGTCACGGACCAATACCCTGTTATACACACATGCATGCATGCAAACATACGTTCACACATGCTTGTACGTACGTACAGTACATTGCATACACACAAACACACACACCAGCACACAGTCCCAAACCAGCAGGCTGGCACGGAATGGCAAGCATTCCAGAGTAAGGTTAGAACAGAGAACCTGCTGAAGGAGACACTAACACAGAGGACAGACAGGCTAAGAGAGGGATAGAGAGAGGGAGAGAGAGAGGGGGGGAGAGAGGGGGAGAGAGAGTAAGAGGGAGAGAGAGAGAGAGGGAGAGAGAGGTCTAACACCAGCCACGGACAGACAGGCTAAGAGAGGGGAGAGAGAGAGAGAGAGAGGGAGAGAGGTCTAACACCAGCCACGGACAGACAGGCTAAGAGAGGGAGAGAGAGAGAGGGAGAGCGAGAGAGAGAGAGAGAGAGGGAGAGAGAGAGGTCTAACACCAGCCACGGACAGACAGGCTAAGAGAGGGAGAGAGAGAGGGAGAGAGAGAATGGGAGAGAGAGGGAGAGAGGTCTAACACCAGCCACGGACAGACAGGCTAAGAGAGGGAGAGAGAGAGAGAGAGAGGGAGAGAGAGAGAGAGAGGTCTAACACCAGCCACGGACAGACAGGCTAAGAGAGAGAGGGAGAGAGAGAGAGAGAGGTCTAACACCAGCCCGGTGCAATAGTCAGACAAGAGACAGAAGCAAATAACCAAAGCTGAAAAGGAAAATTACATCAGCTGCATGAAAGAGATCACCCAAACACAATCCAAATGACAATGCTTTTTGGCCAAAACCTTGACAATGTACAGACTCAGTGAGCACAGCCTCGCCACTGAAAAAGGCAGACCTGCCTAGAGAGAAGAGGCTGTGCTCACACTGCAGCCTGGGGGCTGAAACAATAGAATCACTCTTCTTAACAGAATGCACTAAAAATGCTGAAATCAGACATCTGATTCATACAAATTCAGTTCAATCATCCCTGAGTTTCAAACCAGTATACAAATGGGATCTATGTTCCCCCATTTTTCTAGGTTAGGGTTAGGGTCTGGGAACAAAGATTGGGAACATGGGCACGCTCCCATACAAATGTGGAAAAGTACCACACATTCTTGGAGAGAACAAGGATTTGGCCACTCTAGCTGACATTACCTGAGGGCCAACAAAACAAAAATAACGAAATACCAAACTCCATATTTCTGATCATAATCAGAATTGTCTTTTGTATCTTATCGTCTCACCTATTTTTATCTTTGTACGTAATTGAGTTTTGGCAATAATATTACTGAAATGTTCATGGCAATGAAGCTATTTTGAAATCGAACTGAGCACCCAGCCCTTCCAACCACGGAGGATGGAAGGAGTTGAGTAGAAAGAATGAGAGAGGGAGAGAGGGAGAGAGGGAGAGAGGGGAGAGAGGGAGAGAGAGAGGGAGAGAGGGAGAGAGGGAGAGAGAGGGAGAGAGAGGAAAGAGAGAGGGAGAGAGAGGGAAAGAGAGGGAGAGAGGAGAGAGGGAGAGAGGGAGAGAGGGAGAGAGGGAGAGAGAGGGAAAGAGAGAGGGAGAGAGGGAAAGAGAGGGAGAGAGGGAGAGAGGAGAGAGAGGAAAGAGAGAGAGAGAGAGAGAGAGAGGGAGAGAGAGGGAAAGAGAGAGAGAGGGAGAGAGAGGGAAAGAGAGGGAGAGAGGAGAGAGAGAGAGAGGGAGAGAGAGGGAGAGAGAGAGAGAGGGAGAGAGAGAGAGAGAGGGAGAGAGAGGGAGAGAGAGAGAGAGAGAGGAGAGAGAGGGAAAGAGAGGGAGAGAGGGAGAGAGAGAGTGGAAGGAAGAACATTTATATCTGCATCCCCCACCTCATTCAAAGCAGCGTACGATGGTGATGCAGTTCAAGCAGTCAATCAACCTGTTTAATTATAGATAAGATAAGGAGCCAGCCCATGTAACGCCATCTGCCCTTTCATTAGTTTCAATGTAACCACAGCATTGCATTACAGCATTTGCAGATGTTTGTTGGACACTACATTCGAGTAGTAAATTGTGATTAAAGGTGCTCTAAGCGATGCCACACGTTTTTTAGGCTTAAACATTTTATGTCACTTACTGCAAACGTTTTATGTGTAGAGACCCTGAGCAAGCTACTGATGAGGTTTGGTGATATTTTGAACAACATTATTGATTAAAAAAATGCTATTTGGGAAGCGTTTAGCTTACAGCCTATAGCTACTCCACTGTTTGCGATTTGAGGCTTTAGCATATATACCAGGCCAAGCTCTGTAGTGATTGATCAACAAAATGTACTGTCTCCACAGCTTATTAGATGTGTTTTAATGCAGAAAAACACCCTTGGGTCAGTTTTTGCTGGAATTACACTTTAAGCAATGGACTGATACACAGTAATTCGTCTGGTAGCTGTGCTAAGAAAATTGTGTAGAGTGCTGCGAATTCAAGTGCAGCTTTTGGTGGGGATTTGTTCTGACGTAGTGCCAACCTATCAATATCACTTAATTGTTTTTCCCCCTCGATGCTTTCCCAAATATCTTACTCGTGGACTACGACGGAGTATTAGGGCCACACATGAAGAAAACAAATATTTTTGCCATGAAGAGATAAAACTCGACATGTCGAAATTTCGAGAATAAAGTTGAAATGTCATGTCAACTTTTATCTCAACGTGTCAAAATTAAACTCGAAATTTCGAGAATAAAGTTGACATATCAAATCGACTTTAATCTCAACATTTCATCTTGAGATATCCATCAAAACTATTTTGGAGAGATAGTGACCGCTCCAAAGTAGCTGAATCCTGACAGTCCGTCTCATACTCAATCAGTTGGCCGATGTCCGACGACTCAACAAAATGCCTTGTGTAGCAGCGTACATGTACTATAGATGATTTGGTGGAATTGTACTTCAGAATCGGGTTTAGCAACAACTATACTAACTAGTTTTGAATGTCGAGAATAAAGACGAAATGTCTAGCTTGAAGTGGTCGACTTCTAGCCCCAGAGCCGCCCATAGTGTCTACGCTTTCCGAACGTTCGCCTACCCCCTTGAATCGTCCACACCCAAGGGGGTTAACAAACGTTCGGAAAGCATACCACCTACAGTATGGGAGGCTCTGAGGCTAATAAGAGACCATTTTAAAGTTTGCATTCCATTGACCCCCGTCCATTTTGGCGTCACTTTGACAGTGAATAACATCTGAAGCGTTTTAAGGCTTTATGTGACCGATTTCTATTTCCAGAGAAATACAACATTGTGTGACTGGCGTCATAACCTCGTATCTCACTTTACGGCTCCATAATTAACTTTTTTCCTAAACTAATGCTAAAATGATGTCATGAACATGCGACTTTCTGTTAAAGGGGAACGTGGCAACTATTTCAACGTAATAAACCCGTTTAGAAATCATTTGGATGGTTAAATGACCTGTTCCATTGAAAATGGTGACTTTCCCCGCTGCGCCTAGCGTCCCCAGGCGGAAAACCAACCTTGCAACATTGAGACTACCGTCCCGGAAAGAGAAGTGAGAAACAAGAAACTTGTTTTAAATCGTGTTTCTTACCTTGTAACATCCACATAGTTCTACCAAACTTATGCTAACCGTTCGCTAGCTTGTAAACAAATCCATGTGCTTTATCGTTACCTTTTCCCACATTTTGAAATAGCATAATGCACAATTTCTCCAGCAGAGGGGGAAATCCTGCCAAGTTTCCCTTTAAGACAGGCTAAGGGAAAGTCCATGGGTAAGCTATTTAGGAAATTATCGAGGGAAAATTAAGTGATGGGCAATTAAGTGATGTTTTGTTGGTTTGGCACTACATCAGAACAAATCACTTACCAAATGCTGCCCTCGAGCTCAAGATAACACGCACGTTATACATGTTCATAGTGCGGCTACCAGATGACTTACTGTGTTTCAACGGGAGGCCGAATCATGACAAAAGTCTTTTGAATTTAAACAGAAATGATATAGTGTGGACGTAGCCTAAGGAGAGTTAATATGTAAAGAATAGACGTGTGTGTATGTGAAAGAGAGAGAGAGAGAGAGAGAGATTGATTAGACTATTTTGATGTGTAAATCCAAAAGATTCCATTTGTAATAACCTATGTTTTATTTTTTTTGTCCTAATTAACTCATTGAGTGCCAAAAATGTAATATAACGTTTTTAGCTTTTTTATTTAATTACGAAACTAGACACTCTAACACACCTTATATGTGATTTTGGGAACTCTGTGATGAATGGAAATGAAATATATGACCAGGCTTGGAATTTCACCATTCTGGGGGCAAGGCCACTTGGCCTTCAGTTGGGCATATTTGGTGGGGGGCACAAAGGCCACATATCAGGGCACCAAGGCCAAAGTAAACTATACAGTAGTAGGCTATAAAAATGATCAAAGTTTTATTTAGCCTATTCACTGCAGTAGACCTGCATCACTGTATGAAACATTACAAAAACATGAGACATGACATATTACATAGAACTGTAAATCATCTGATCATCTAATATTTACAGGTATCTAGGCTATATATAACATTTATTTTATATTTGGCCTGTTATAAAATCATGTATTGAACAATTTAACCACAGCTCAGCTTTAAGAAACTCAAATAGCCTAGATGCATGCTTAGCATTTTGTGCTCATTAGGCTAAGGCTACTTTCACAAACTCAGTCAGCTGTCCTCTGATATATCTGATAACATTTGTTTTGTATTTGGTTATGAAATCATGTGGAACAATTTAAACACATAGTAAAACGTAAAGCCCAAATTTGGAGACATCCATGCATGTCGAAATTTACTGCAAATTCAAAACTGGATTACTCTGGAACGGCTAACTGTACAGGGGACTGCTTACACCTTTGTGTTCAGTAAGGTATGCTGTTTATTCTGATATTGGTTTGTTGTGTGTTAAAATAAGGGTTTGTGAAGTATTCCACCAAGATGAATGGATTGGGAGATCATGGGACGCAAAACCTTCAGTAGAATGTATGATTAAATTTAATTATATTATTTACTTTTCTCGCGAACCGTTCAACTCAGCAGTTATCGGGTAACATCGTTTAAAAGCTGAGAAAAAGCTCTTTCATGTGATCCTTGTGATGTCTGTGTGATGAATAGGCTACTTCGCGAGTAGTTCAACTGAGATGAATGGGTGAATTTGGACACACTTTCTTTCTTGCGCTGTCACTGTCTCCACTGCGTAAAAGACTAAATTAATTTGCGCTGTGAATGCTAAGATTATTTTGACAGGCCACAGGCTAAATAAAAATCGCTATTGGTAGGATGCAAAGCAGAATATTGAAAGAAGGGGGCACCAAGGCCACCGTGGCCTGTAAACCTCTGATTTTCAAAGGGGCCTCACGGCCAACGCAAGAGGCAACGACGGCCATGGCCGTCGTTGCCGCCGTGAAATTCCTACCCTGTATATGACGATCGGAAACTCATGAAAACGCACAATCTGGACATTTTATCTGGACATTTTATCATTACTCGTTTGCCGCTTTGGGTCGAATCAGTGACGCATCCACGTCAGCTCAAAACCAGGCCATTTCCGTGGGTCTATCACTAGGTGGCAGTCTCCCCAGGTCTCGCTGATCACTTCCTGGAAAGTTTACAGGCAACACTTCATATTTCATGAAAGACGTTACATCTCCATTTCTGAAAAAAAAAACAGCAATTTTGATGAAAACTAGCTACTGTTTAGCTTGGGATTTCTCAGGAACAGAGGCGTGTAGAAATACACAGTTTGCACCCACTGAGAGCTTAACGTCTCACCTTTTAAACTAGCTATTGTATGTGTTCATAGCTATAACACAGAATATGCTGTGGCTGTACAAAAATCATCAACAATGAAAACAGCTTGGCATTCAATGAGTTAAAAAGAACTCTCAGTTGTATTTGTTAGCCTTCATGAACGTCTTGAAAGTCATGAAACAGTAAGTTATCATGATTACTCCACGATATGGTCACAATCACGTTACTTATCGTTAAAGTTAGTCATTTGTAGGTCGGGTTTGGGTCGATGTTTAACACATATTTTGTCGAGTCGGCCGGGATCGGAAATCCAAAACGGTTGGGTGGGTGCGGTTTGTTAAAAACCCTGACCCGCGCATCACTAGTGGACACAATACAGGCTGCAGTGTGCTATACAGTATATAGGCCTAAGCGTAACAACAACATTATGGTGTGATATCACATCAAATACAGATGTGATGTTACATCTACACACACACACAGTCATTCCACACTCACTCACATGCTCAAACATATAGCCACATGCACACACGCGCACACACACACAGACATTCCACACCCACTCACATGCTTAAACATACACACAGACACACGTGTGTTTTCTTACTGACGCCTGTCAGGTGCGGAAAAGTGATCTGTGACACCTGCAGGCAGGCGATGTCCTGCCATTCCACTTTGTGAGCAGTAGCTGTTTATTAGAGCCGCAGTCTGAGCTCTAATGGGGCAGAGCAGGGGAAACCTTATGAGCAGGTGTTTTCTCTGTGCTAGCAGTTCACCTTGTAAAGCTATGGGCGTGTGTCAACAGTAACGTGTGTGTGAGAGAGAGAGAGAGAGAGTGCGCACCAAAGGGAATGGAATTGAGTGACTGGCAGTAGTGTGTGTTTAGAGGTGATTCGGTTTAAGTTTGTGTATGTTGTTTTTTATGTGTGTGTGTGCAAAAGAGAGAGACAGAAAGAGAGCATGTGTGTGTGTGTGGCTTCAGTGGTCTATGCCACCTCCAGAAACACCCCATCACCTGGGCGTGAACAGCTACACTGAGGTCCTCACACACACACGCACACACACACATACAGGGCCCCCATTGATGACATCATCAGCAGGCCACCCCACCGTCCCACACTGTGACGCTCCGTAACACTCCCGGGAGAGAGAGAGAGAGAGACTCCATTCATGACCCAGAGGTGTGACCCGCTGTTTCTGTGACGTTAGCTGCCGCCAAATTAAGAACCGGCATCACCAAGACAGATGACATGGAGCTGGAATGCCATGAATGACCATGACCGTGACCATGGGGTATTTGCAATACATCACAGCCCTTGAGAGTGTGGTATTACATCCAAAGAGAGTAAACACATCGACACGGCAGTAAAAGGAAACATATTTCCTTTCAGCCTACTTTTTTATGACCTCAGCGTCATCAGTGGGGAGAAGATCAAAAAGCCAGACAAAAGAGAGACAGATAGAGAGGAAAAGACTGAGAGATGGAGAGAGCAAAAGAGAGAATTGGAGGGAGGAAAAGAAAAGAGGGAACAGAGAGCGAGAGTAAAAATTTTGTCATTAAGACACATGGCTAATGACAACTCTTCAAAGACGATTTCTCATTCAATTCATTCAGGCACAGCGGTGCCAGTCGTTTCTGGGAAAGACGGCCTGTTTCAGCTTACCGTCACAGAGAGGAGAATGAAAGGAGAAGAGAGGAGGAGTGAGAGAGGAACAGGCCTTCATCAAGTGCTTTGTTTAATCAGAGCAGTTAAGGGAAATGACATGGGCACAGCTATTGGGGGCGTGATGAGTGTGGCTTTCACAGCATGCTGATAAAACTCTGCCATCAGGATTTGATTTCAAAAGCCCTCCTCTCCTCTCCTCTACCCTCCTCTCCTCTACCCTCCTCTTTTTATTTTCTCTTTTCTTGCTCTCCTTTTCCTAGTGAGGCCACCCGTCTATCTATCTATCTATCTTCTGCCCATTTCTCTCTCGCTTTCTTCTACTTCTTTCTCTGACCTCTTCATCTCTCCTTTTCTCTCCCTCCCTCGTCATCTCTCCTTTTCTCTCCCTCCCTCTTCGTCTCTCGTTTTCTCTCCCTCCCTCTTCATCTTTTGTTTTCCCTCCCTCTCGCTGTTTGTGCTGTACGGCCTGCACTATCAGTAGCACAGTAGCATACTAGCGCAGTAGCACAGTAGCATACTAGCGCAGTAGCACAGTAGCGCAGTACAAGGGGGCAGGCGAATTCCTGGAAGTAGAAACATCGATGTAGCGGTGGTTATCAACTCTCTGCTAACCCCATAGAACGCCCATTCATTTAGGATTTTTTTGAACTCCCATAACTTCATATAACATATACCCTGTGCCGATATTGTAGCTTCTGTGTTATCTTCATAAACAATAAAAGGCAAAACAAGACTCGACTACCTCGTACGTAACGTTAGGTTCCCGTAAGAAGAATGTTTAGCATGTCCGGTTGAAGGGAAGCTAACGCACCGAAGGGAGATAACCGTATTGTTTGGATAAGAAGTGTAGTCCAGCCAGCACGGAAACTCGTGAACAAAGCTATGTAGCCTACAATAGCATTGTATGTTAAGGTAAAGCATAGAGAGGCAAGTAAACCTAATGAAAAACAGTAGTTTTACCGTTAGGTAGTCTAACGATAATCATTTCAGAGGTTTTCGATGGATTGACTGTAGGTCAGAAAAGTGGAAAGAAGATTAGCTTCAAGGCTATAACCTTTTTGTTTTGTTTTACCATGACTGTTTTTGAAGATGATCATGTGTGGTAGTTTCAACATTAACACGACTTGATATCACTTGTGAGGATGATATTAATATTAATACATAAATAAATGTTTAACTTTGATGACTTTGAAGGCGAAGGAAGTGTGAGAAGAATTTCTGTGTATCTATCATATGAGTTACAAGATTCAGTTCGATGGCTAACGTCACAAAATTAAGTGCGAGTCTGCGCAGTACTGGGGGGACCAACTGAAAAATCGTTCTATTTGACTCAGTGCCCTCCCATTGAGAACGACGGAGTCTGTTCGTCCATTTCTTTTACTGTCTATGGCGCAGTGGCGTGTGGCGTTCACAGTAGCGTGTGAACAGTGTGTGAACAGCGCGCTGCGATTAGCATCACCCTCCGCAGCCCCTCCTGTCGTAATGCTAGCTTAGATTAGCATCTGATAACACATCTGATATGGAGGACCATGCCACCAGCCTCGACCCCTAACACACACACACACACACACACACATCATCAGTATTTGTAATGGTAGACTAGATTGGCTTCTGATAACACATCTGATTTGGACCATGCCACCAACCTCAACGCTACGCCCTTTACACACACGCACACACACACACACACACACATACACACACACGCACACACACACACCCCAGTCCTAAAGCAGCTTCCAGGAGCGGCACACAAAGAGCTTCTTGTTACCCCCCTCCTGGGCAGTTGGGGCAGAATTAGCCATGGCGACCCCAAACTCCACTAACAGCCCACTCAGGAGCCAGGCCTTATCTTGCAGTGGTGTGTGTGTGTGTGGGTCGCTGATGATAATTGCAGACATGGCACACACTCTCTCTCTCTCTCTCTCTCTCTCTCTCTCTCACACACACACACACACACACACACACAAACACTCTCCCTCAGACTCTCTCTCTCTCTCTCACACACACACACACTCTCCCTCAGACACACGCACCTGCACGCACACACTCTCTCACACACACACATGCACGCAAGCTCTTTAGGGGTGGTTTGACAGGAACACACAGAGGCTAACTTATACTTGTGTGGGCCTCCGAAGGTGGAATTCTATAGGTAACTATACAAGCTACCCACAGCAGGTAAACACATACACACACACACACACAGTAAAAGTCTTGACCCCTCAGCTTCAGTATTTGTCATACTGTATATGTCTTCAAGAGTCAATTCTACCAGAGAGAAAAAAGAGAAATGCATTAATTATTTGAGTCTCAAAGATTACAATAGATATAGAGATAGATTACAATAGAGATAGATTACAATAGATATAGAGATAGATTACAATAGATATTCAAGACCACAGCACTATACAGACAGATGTACACACAAGGATACAGTACATTACTAGGGGCACAAATAGGCACACAAACACACACACACACACACACACACATATGCTCGCTCACACAAACACACTCACACACACACACACACACACACACACACATATGCTCGCTCACACAAACACACTCACACACAGACACACACACATGCTCGCTCTCACACACACACTCACACAGAGACACACACACACACACAAACATACACACACAAACACACTCACAAACACACACACACACACACACACTCACAAACACACACAGGCACACAAACACAACAGCGTCGGCGTCAAGGGCGGGCCATAGGGGGCCAGGCCCCCCCAAACAGGCCAGTGTGCCCCCCCCCAACTGAGTTCTCTCCCTCATATAAAAAAATCTAAATATTATTATGCCCATGATTGAAATTAAATCCACATTGAGCACTGATGTTGAACACTTAGCCTACTCAAAATGAAACATGACGTGCGTCAACTATGCTACTGTTGATTGTTTGCGCAAACTGCGCGATGAAGAGGGATTCTGCACACTCGGACACCGTTGCAGTGAGTGCCATCCAAAACATTTACAAAACACGCCAAATCTCGACCAGTAGGGTTTTTAGACACTGCTGCAACGCCAAATGGGCATAAATCTCGACCAGTAGGGTGTTTAGACACTGCTGCAT
>NC_063208.1:5218194-5223194 GCF_017589495.1 Alosa alosa
GAGAAAGAAAGTAAATGAAGCAAAATGTTTTGAAGACAAGAAAGAAAGTGGAAGAAAGAGGTTTGATCATCTTTTACTGCACAAAAACACTTTCAAATCACACAGTCTCTCTCTCACACACTCTCTCTCTCCCTCACACACACATATACACATACACACTCACACACTCTTTCTTTCTCTCTCTCACACACACAGATATACACTCTCTTTCTCTCTCACACACACACACACACACACACACACACTCACACACACACACACACACACTCACACACACACACACACACTCACACAAATATATTTTGCACACGGTGACCACTGTTTGGCAGACAGCCAAAGCCAATCCCTTGCAGTGGGAGAACATGCTATTGGATTGCACAGGGACTACGGAACAGCAGAACGCAGGTGTTCCACAGGGGTCTGACCACAGAGGAAAAAGGACACAATATAAATCACCCTTTCACCCTTTTCATCACTGAGAAGTGTACCCCTTAGCCTACACACACACACACACACACACACATTCTTTCCATCATCCTCTCTGACAGGCAAATTTGTGCCATGGAGTGGTGCGGTCCAGGTTGGCACAGTGGCAGCAAGATCAGAATCATGCCATTGCCATGGAGATGCCCACTGCTGCTGCTGTGGCGCTCCGTAACACCTCTGCCCGCTTTCAACCGCTGCCACGTCCCAGGCCCTAAACCCCAGCGTGGTGCCAGCGCCGTGCCAACGCGGTGCCAGTTTCCCCCTCCACTCTGGCGGCGCTTTGAGGATTGTGCGGAGTCAGCTAGCTCTGTGATTGGTTGGCACCCCTCGCGCTCGGCACCCAATCAACTCTGCTGATCTTGGGTCTGGTTCTCGACACTTCCTTCTGGCGCGGTGGCAGCAGCTGAAATGTGTGTAACATCGTCCTGGTGGGTGTTTTTCCTGTTGCCAGGCAACGGTGTGTAGCACAGCGTGTAGGCGGAAAAACAGTGATCGACAAAAATGAATGAAGTGTGAGAAAAGAGAAATATGCTGAGGGGAAACAAAACAAAACAAATGGCCTCGATTAAACCTTTTCCATTTCTCTAGCGGAGCACATTTTGACATGTTGTGTCTTTTCTTTTATTTTGTTTTGCTTTTATACTGTCCAACCCTGGAGATGATTACCAAATCCATCTGCATGTACAGTCAGCAGCCAGGGCAGATGAGAGCACACACACACACACACACACATACACACACACACACACACGCAGCTCAGTGGGTGCGAGGTCTCACTGTTGGTAAGGAAATAGACCTGTCCAGGCCGCCCAAGGTGTCCTGGTGTGAGGGTGACAGAGGAGGCAGGACAGGGAATCTGCTCAGTGGAACATGAGCGATGTCAGACTGCTATGTCCTGGTGCAGGGAGAGGAATGACAGATTCCCTGAGTCTGCTTGAGCCCTGAGTCCTGCTCTCCTAAGTACTTTTCTCCTGAGTCTTGCTCCCTGAGTCCTGCTCTCTAGTCTGAGTACTGCTCTCTAGTCCCTGGTCCAAGTGGTGGGGGTGCCAGAGGAGGCTCGTAGGCCAGGGGAGTTAAAGAAGAGAAGTTTAGCAGAGTGGCCAGTGATCAGAGCTGTCAGCGTTAATGTTAATGTGGATGTTATTGCTGTTGGGAAGTACTCAGAGGAGACCAAAGCACCAGGAGAGAGGATGGAGAAATGAAGCACTCCATCACTCTCACACAGTAACACACACACACTTTCTATCTCTATGTCTCTCACACAAAGTCAGACAGCTAGATCTGTTTGTGTGTGTGAGAGTGTGTATGTGTGTGTGTTTGCAGAGGAAGCCACTAGGTGGCAGAGTTTTTGAAATGGTGTGCCTTCCAAGATTTTGGTGAGTCAGGGCAGTTGGAAGGTACACTGGCTTATAGACACACACACACACACTCTGTCTCTCTCTCTCTCTTTCTTGCTCTTTCAGTCTCTCACATGCACACACACACACACACACACAGAAATGCACTCACTCTCACACACACACACACACACGCAAGTGCACAAAAGCTTTTGCTTCAGCCGGAGACTGTAGACCTAATTTCGGAGTCCAAAATAAAGGCCTCTTTCAGCCACAGACAAACTGCTTTCCCAAAGCTATCAGCACGATCTGGCCAATCAGCAAGTCAACGGTCTGATTTCTGCTTCCCTCGTCCTGGCAGCTAACAGAGCACAAGAGAGACAGACGCACAAACAGACAGTCAGCCATCCCTCGTCGTTATCTCAACTCCTGCACTTCCAAAGTTACTCGTTTACGCTTGCAGAGATTCCCCTTCTCTTCTGCTGGACTCGAGTCATCCTTTGGCACCGGCGGCAGCTCCGGTTGTCGGTGAGCCGGCAGGCACTCGGCTAACCATGCTTGACATCTGTGATGTTCAGCGTGCCAGCGCGCGTCTCAGTCCAGCGCTAAATCACTCCTCTGGACGTGTGCTGGACATTGGAAATCCACACAAGATTACGGTTACGTAAAGCGTAAAACACACACACACACACACACTCTCTCTCTCTTTCACACACACAGAAACACACCATGTTTCTCCCGCTCCAAGTCCAAACACATAGTAAGGAGATGAGTGTGTGTGTGATAGAGAGACACGTGTGTGTGTGTGATAGAGAGACACGTGTGTGTGTGTGTATGTGTGTGTGTAATAGAGAGACACTGTGTGTGTGTGTTTGTGTGCGCATGTATGTGTGTGTCTGTGTGACTATATTTGTGTGTGTGTGTGATAGAGAGACACGTGTGTGTGATAGAGAGACACAGTGTGTGTGTTTGCATGTAATGTATGTGTGTGTCTGTGTGACTATATTTGTGTGTGTGTGTGATAGAAAGACACGTGTGTGTGTGTGTGTGATAGAGAGACACTGTGTGTGTGTGCGCGCATGTAATGTATGTGTGCGTCTGTGTGACTATATTTGTGTATGTGTGTGTGTGACTATTTGTGTGATAGAGACACACTGTGTGTGTGTGTGTGTGTGTGTGCTGGACAGAGAGAGATACTGTCAGTGTGTGTGTGTGTGTGTTTGGTGGGGGTAGAGAGAAAGACATTGTGTCATCAGCTGTGGGTTTGTGCTCTGAACAGGAAATGAAAGGGAATGCCATTCAAACCCAAACCCAGTCTTCTCTCTTCACCTTTTATGCATCGCTCTGTCCCTCTGCACCTCTCTCTCTCTCTCTCTCTCTCTCTCTCTCTCTCTCTCTCTCTCTCTCTCTCTCTCTTTTTTTCTCTCTCTCTCTCTCTCTCTCTCTCTCTCTCTCTCTCTCTCTGTACAGACAGGCAGAGAAGTGAATTCCACCCCAAAATTGGACATTGTCTCTGCATATTTGCATATTCTCTGGCTTCCATTCTGCCCACCCACACACACACACACACACAGCTGTGTGTGTGTCTCTGTGTGTGTGTGTGTGTGTGTGTTTGACTTTGTGGATGTCATTTGCTAGTGCCTGTGGCAGCTGTGAAATCCTTTTGCTATGAACCATCTCTATCATCACACACACACACAACCATGCACATACACACAACGACACAACCATTATCCTCCGTAAATACCTGCCTATGCGCACAAACACACACACACACACATCCATACACACACAACCGTGCCAACACACACACACACACACACACACACACACACACAACCTCTGTACAACCTGCCCACATGCACATTAACACACACACACAAAAACATACACACACCATACCACACCAAACCATATCCTCTTATATAATTGCACATCACATACCAACATGCTTTCAGATACACACCCATGAATGCACACATGTGTACAGAGGTAGAGAGAGAGAGGTAGAGAGAGACAGAGAGAGAGGGAGGAAGAGAGGGAGAGAGAGAGGAATGACTCCTGCATGTCATCTGGGCCCGATTAGGACAGCATCCTCTTTCTGCTGCTGGCTTCTAACTCCCCTAACACACACACACACACACACACACACACACCCCATACATGCATGCATACACACACGTGCCTACCAGACAACAGGAGTAGAACGATAGAGCAGGACAGCAATGGAGACAGAGAAGAAGAGAGGAGAAATGAACACACACACACATGTGTCTACCAGACACACACACACACACACACACACACACACACACACACACATGTGTCTACACACACACACACACACACACACACACACACACACTCACACACACACACACACACACACACACACACACACACACTCACACACACACACACACACACACACACACAGACACACACACACACACACACACACACACACACACACACACTTGTGTCTACCAGACACACACACACACACACACACACTTGTCTCTGCTCTTGTCCCCCCTGTGTCTATCCCAAATCCCAACTTCCAGATTTCTCACACTCACGCAAATTCCTGACTATCACACACACACACCCACAATCTCACACTCACTCACTCATTCACACTCACACACGCACTCTCACACGCACTCACTCAGACTCACTTATTCACACTCACACTCACTCTTACACACACTCTCACACTCCCACTCACACACACACTCACACTCACTCTTACACATACTCACTCACACACAAACTCTCAAGCTCACACACACACACACACTCTTACACACTCCCACTCCCACTCACACACACACACTCTTACACACACACACTCACCCTCACACACACACACACACACACACACACACACACACTAACACTCACTCTTACACATACTGACTCACACACAAACTCTCAAGCTCACACACACACACTCACTCTTACACACACACAATCCCACTCACCCTCACACACACTCTCACACACACTCCCACTCACCCTCACACACACACACACACACTCTCTCTCACACACACACACACAAACACACACACACACATGGACACACACACACACACAGACATACACACACACACTCATCCCCTCCCTCTCCCCTTCACTGTTAAGCATGCTGGACACCAGAGTGTTTTTCCATTG
>NC_063208.1:5233194-5235694 GCF_017589495.1 Alosa alosa
GAGATCCTTTAATCGCTGACCCTTGGATGGCCCTGGATGGTGTGCGAGCAGTTTGTGTTGTGTGTGTGTGTGTGTGTGTGTGTGTGTGTGTGTGTGTGTATGTGTGTGTGTTCATGTGTGTCTGTGTGAACTCAGTTCACCTAACACACACACACACACACACACACACACACACACACACACACACATACACTCACATGTACGCACAGACACACACTCACATACACACACGTACACACACACACTCACATGTACATACATATACACACACATACACACACACCACACACACACACACACACACACACACACACACACACACTCTCCCTCTGTCCCTTCTTCCATTTCATCATTTTGAAATGATTCGATTGATGACAAATCTCGCCTGGGAAGGCTGCTCTTCAAAGTGACCCTCGTAACCCAAGCTCCTCAGGAGAGGACAAAGACCTGGATTGTGCTGCTCGCCCAGAGTGGCTTGGCTAGTCCGAGCCCTGTCCTTCACTTTCTCTCTCCCCCAGAGGCCGTGTTTGAAAGCGACCCAGAGACTGTCCATCGACTGTCACTTTCGCCCCTTTGTCACTTCGGCCACTTTTGTTTGTGTTTTGTTTTGTTTGTTTGTTTGTGTCCAAAGGAATGTCACATGGGTCGTTTTTCTCATGCTGAGGCGGAGTAGCTTCAGATCCTCTGTGGATCTGTTCTAAGTGACCTGTTGTCTGTGAAGCCTTTTTTCTTTTGTCTATTGTTAGTCCTTATCTTGCCTCAACAACCTGTTAGCATACAGGTCTTGGAGTTGTTTCACAAAGAAAGATCTGTAAATCACTGTGCTAAGTTACTATATTGACTATAAAACCGTCATAATCAAATTTAAAAAAATATTTTTAATCAAATGTTGAATTCTGTGGTTTTATTGAGCACCATAAGAGACAGTCTAGTAAGGAAAAGATTACTGAACAATCCACAGGTCTGTCTAAATGAGGTGTCATTGGGGTAGACATTCATCACACACACACACACACACACACACACACACTTCCACAGACAGATTCCACAGGTAAGAACATTCCGGATGCATAGGTAGGTTTGGCTGACGAAGGTTCAAAGGTTTATTTGAAGGAGTCTGTGTGAGATGCACACAAGACCATCATGGCCATGACATGGCAGGTTATGTCATCTTATACCATGGTCTAGGTTGAAAAGGGTGTCGTTTAAAAAGTGATATACTACACCTATGAAGTAAATCTGGTAAAAAAGATTTAAAGGTTTAATCGCTGTTCCATATCAATGCTTATGAATGGTAACTACTGTATAACAACGATTGTAGGACGACGGTTGAAAATGCTTAAAATTGAAAATACTTAACATGCTTAAAAATTACATTAAAACAAAAGAGAGGGAGAGGCTGCCTGGGGCCCTGACACACATACACACACACACACACACACACACACACACACCCTAGACACTCAGTAGACTAGGGAAGAGTATTTTTGTGAGAGTGTTTGTGTGTGTGTGTGTGAGTGTGTGCCACCAGTGAGTGTGTGCTCCTGTCCATCCATAATGAGGAATCCAGACAGCAGAGCACTTAAGCAGCAGGCACAGTAGCAGCTCCGGCTAACTCCAACACCTAGTTATCCAACACACACACACACACACACACACAGGTAGCATACAGTAGTGCCTTAAAAGCAAAAAGACTGTAGAAAAATAAAACTGTTGTGTGGAATGGATATAGATAGATAGATAGATAGATAGATAGATAGATAGATAGATAGATAGATTTGTTTGTGTTTATTTAACAGTAACGACACATTTATTAATTTGGCAGACAGATTTAGACATAACAAATTAACACAGATATACTGCATGTTTTCATCAAGGTGTCGTGAGAAGCTTCCTCTTGCAGTTGAGCTATCTGCTAGCCGTTCTAGAGGGAAACTAGAAAGTCCCTTATAATCATAGACTTGATTTGTCCATTACTTCTCAGTAATGGCTACCAGTTGTTAGAACAGTTGGGTGTGAATTTCAGCACGCAGGGTGTTTCATATATTATCCTTCACACAATTACTGTGGCGAAATCTTTTAGGTGTTTTCCAAGAGCGAGATAAACATTTACACTAAGTCAGTGTGTGCTGATTGTAATGGATATGTTTCTGATGAAATTAGGAAATGGAATTGTTTGATATTATTTTTTAAAAAGGATATTGGCAAAACACAGACCAAACAATCCCCCCCTCCCCACACACACACACACCTCTCTCTCTCTCTCCTCTCTCTCTCTCTCTCTCTCTCTCTCTCACTCTCTGTCTCTCTGTCTCTCCTTCTCTCTCTGTCTCTCCTTCACTCTCTCTAGTACTAAACTGCTAACCCCTGTTTCCATCCAAGCGGAACTCTGAGCATATTAACTCAGTGGGGTGCTATGCCTGCGGTCGAGGCGCTGCCATGCCCACTTCCATGTGTCCTATACCCACAATGCCTTGCTGCTCAGGCCCCCGCTGCAAAG
>NC_063208.1:5258194-5260694 GCF_017589495.1 Alosa alosa
TGCTTCTGTCAGTGCTCCAGGCAGCTTTAACGAGCCATTTGCTATAAAATTTGCTCTAATTCTGCTGTGGAGCACGATAGAGACCAGATGTGGGAATACCTCTGCGTCTGCCATATAAACAATGCTTTCTGCTCTGGCACTGGTGCAGATGGTCATAGTCACTCAGGGCAAGCAACGGGCCTAGGTTCAAAGGTCAGAGGTTATTTAAAAACGTGTGTGCACACACACACATGCGTAAACACACACACACACACACACACACATGAACACACACACATGCGCGTACGCACACCACATGCATGTACATAAACACACACACACACACACACGCACACACAGACACACACATCTTCCCTGCTCTGCCTCTGGTATTGCTCTGTCCCCATTTCATGCATCTGAGTGCTTGTTGTCCTAGAATGCAAACTGAGGTGCACCTGTTTCTCACATTGCCGGCTCTTTCAAAATTAAAGACTTGGTACAGGCTGAGCTTCACTAGGCACGTAACTAAAGCGTTCCGTTCCGTACGTTGCGTCTGCTGCAACAATTAGCTGCCACTATAATCAATGGAAGTAGCTACACCAGACGTGATAGTGGTGCGTACATTCGAAAAAAATAGACCAGTCTTATAAAATGGATTTTTTCGAGTCGCGAATGGAACACTTCAGTTACACGCCTGGTGTAGCTCATACCTGAGTCTGTACATAGTCAAGGTGCTGGAACTACCATTTGGAACCGGTTACCTGGTACACTCAAGGTGCTGGAACTACCATTTGGAATCGGTTACTTGGTACACTCAAAACCGTCAGAAGCATAGGGAGTTTTAAACAGGGTTTGAAAGTATGGCTTAGGTGCCAATCATAGTCATTACTTATTTGTATTGCTTTTGTTGTATAACATGGATGGATTTGTTTAAGGTATGATGAATGATTGATGTGTGATCTGCTGCCACCTGTCCTCTCCCCCACCTCTAAGGGACCACAATATGGTAATAGAAATAAGTCTTTGGGCTTTATTGTGTCTTCCCTGACTATTTATGTATCTAAATGGATGACACATACTTGTCATGTTTTATAAACATATTCATATTTTATATTAAAGTGGTCAAAATAAAATCAATCAATCAATCAAGGTAAAAATGTGCAGTGCAAGGGAGAGGAGTAGGACTAGACCCTGGGCCCTGTGTCTCCTCTCGTATGTGTGGCCCCGGCTGCTCACGGTCGCGTCTGGTCCTCATTGATGAGGAGGGAGGAAGGGATGCTGAGGAGCTGCCAGTGATGTCTCAGCGTATCCTAGGAGACAGAGGACTCAGCGTATCTTAGGAGACAGATGACTCAGCGTATCCTAGGAGACAGAGGATGCACTCCAGGCACAAACAGGAAGACTATGACAGAGTTTTTGAGTTTGGAGATGATGTTTTGGAGGATGCCAATCTTTGCTTAAGCAAAATTAACTGGCAGGACCCAGCTCTGACACTAGCTCTTGAGCAGATCCCTGTTCAAACTAGCCTGGCTAACGTCAGACCTCATCTCATTGAGATGGGGTCTGGGAACTACGCATTCATTTTCTCGTATTTGAAACGTGGTTAATGAATGCCCAGACCATTTATTGGGCGCTACGAATATCTATCAAATGCGTCTGTACGTAGCTCATAACCGCTTTGGTGTGTCGTCATCGTCTTGCTGTCCCCCCTCCGTTCTGTGATTGGTTCCTTCGTTGAGGTGAAAACGAAGTCCATGGAATCCAGGCTGCCTAGCAGCGTGAATAACATCGCACGAAAGGCAGCATGGGAAAACCCAGGCTATTGTAAGGCATCTTCCTCTTGATGTCAGTGCCCTGTACTATGAGTTCCAGATCCGTAGAGTTGTGTAATATATGTGAAAAATCATGTATGCAGATATTGAATAATGTAGGTCTTATGTAGCACCAATGTAACCTGCGTTAAATTGACTGCACGGTTCAACTGCCCGGACCCATACCAGCAAACTGCAGCACCTCAGATCGGGAGTCGAGTGTGCTAGCCACTAAAAGTCCCCAGGCTGCTAGTTATCTCACTAGCACATCTCTTAAGGCACCGCAAGGGAGTGTGCTAGCCACTAAAAGCCCAGGCTGCCCAGCTACCTCAGTAGCACGTCTCTTAAGATGTCGCAAGTGAGTGTGCTAGCCACTAAAAGCCCAGGTTGCTAGCTATCTCACTAGCATGTCTCTTAAGACATCGCAAGGGAGGTTTACACAATGAGCATATAGCTACAGCCCTGCTAGCTATCTCAGTAGCATGTCTCTTAAGATGTCGCAAGGGAGGTTTACACAACGAGCATATTAGCTACAGCCCTGCTAGCTATCTCAGTAGCATGTCTCTTAAGACGTCGCAAGGGAGGTTTACACAATGAGCATGTAACTACAGCCCTGTCCCACTCCCCTCTTCTGGTGTAAGAAATCGGTTCGATTACATCACTTTTTCACTACACACTAGAAATACATAGATTTAGTTACATCAAACTAC
>NC_063208.1:5295694-5398194 GCF_017589495.1 Alosa alosa
AGATTTCCATTTCTTTCTCATTTTTCTGGTATCAGAAAAAAACTGTGAAGACAAAATGCACTGAATAAAAAAATAATTGTATTCATTCCTCCACAGATGTAACTGTTATTGACATGTAAGACCTACAGTAAGCACTAGACAAATTTCATTGAACTACAACTTGTCATTTTTCATCGAAATAGACCTTAACACCTTTTGTAAGCTACTGTTGTCTTCACCAAATAGGCAATACAGTACTTTCTCTAAATGTGTTTTAGATCCATATACTTACACATAGCAACACAGAACAGACATGGCATCTCTTATGGATAATGAATGACTGCTGATTGAAGAATTGTGCAAAGGAGTTTCACACAGGTGTAACAGGACTTATGGAATCTCTACCACCCGTGAAAATATGTTTTCCTTTTGTTTAGCACGGGGAAACCAATAGGCTTGGGGTCTTTGAATGACATCTGTGTTAACTGTTTTGCAAAAGGGTGTGAGAAATGTGTGAACCCAGTGAAAACGTGTGAACACATTCACAAGAGATGACTTCTGCTGTGCAAAGAATGTAGTCATGAAGATCAAGTGGATCCCAGTTTCTTTAAGCAGGTCAAAGCAATCGAGAAAAACTGTAATGTGTAGATGTGTGTGTATCCTTTAATCTGTTTAATTTCACTTTGTACAGCACTTTGGTCAGTGTAAGCTGTGAATCAATGCAGAAATGCAGAAACACAACACACAGAGAGGTCAAAGGTCGGACCCTAGAGTTCAGACCCTATGAGACCCAAAAGCCGGTGTTAGTGAAAGTGACAAAAAATATGGCAATGGTTTGTGAAGACATATGACCCATAATAAGCTATAAAGCCCAGCCTGGCCTGAAGGGTATTCCTTTACAATCATAACTCAGTATTTTATTCTATATGTGCTTGCTCTTAGGCTACACCTACTGTTCAGTGTTACATGTTACAATGTCCATATTACAGCAGTGTAACGTAATTTCTCAACTATTAGCCACGGTTTATACATTGATTTTGCTAACATTTCTTCAGCTATGAGAGCTATCAGGCAGTTAATATGGTATTAATATTGCAATGTATCTTCTGATTCAGATACACAGCAATGTAAATTCTAAGAGAAATTCTAAGTGCACATTTGTCTGAACTGCTGATGTAGAAACCATTTTGATATTTTTTCTTCTGGAATATTCTTGAGTCTCTGCTAACTATAATAATATATATTTGTCTTCGATGGGGTCTAGACAAGCACCACTCTTTCCATCTCAATGAGCTGGTTTAGTTGCATTCATAACCTGCTACATATAAGTAATTCACATTTCTGAAAAATATCCCATATTTAATTGTTTTGTTATCTGCTTCTGACTAATTAGAGCATATGCTAGCAGCCACTAGCATTAGTAAACATTTCTGAAAGATTATTATTATTAAAAGTTTAGTTAAACCCTTATATCATAAGGGTTTAGCAAAACAGAACACCTACATAATTATGCTTTAAATCTTTCGCAGAAAGCTTATATTATAAGTGTATCTTTTTAGCCATTCTTGGGATTTGGCCTACTGCAACCTCCCAGCCCTGTAGGCAATATGAATACTGGGTGGAGGAGTAATTATATTTATGAACAATAATCTAAAGACTTAATCTGTTTCCTGTCTTCCTGATTGTGTCTTGCAGAGTTTCCACCTATGATGGAGGTGAAAGGGGAGCCGGGCCCTCAAGGGAAGCCCGGCCCAAGGGGCCCAGCAGGGCCTTCAGGACTACCAGGGAAACCAGGGCTGGGTAAACCGGGTCTGAACGGTCAAACAGGCCCCCCGGGGCCTCCGGGATTCCCTGGCATTGGGAAGCCAGGGCTACCAGGGTTGCCGGGCAAGATGGGCCCTAAGGGGATGCCTGGAAACAATGGTGAGCCTGGCCCACGCGGAGAGCCCGGTCTAAGGGGACTTCCAGGTCAGCCCGGCCTCCCAGGGCCAGCAGGCCTGTCCCTGAATGGAAAACCTGGACCCCCTGGGGGAAGGGGGATCCCAGGATCCAGAGGGGAGCCAGGCCTGAAAGGAGGGCGTGGAGTCCCTGGAGACCGCGGACTGAAGGGGGAGAACGGTAATGGCAAGCCAGGTCCAGCTGGGCCAAGGGGTCCTCCTGGCCTCCAAGGACTTCCTGGTGCCCCCGGAGCCCCTGGAAATGGAAAGCCAGGACTCAATGGATTGCCTGGTCCAAGCGGGCCGAAGGGTGATCAAGGGCTTCCTGGTGATGCTGGTCTACCCGGAGAGGCTGGTCTCCCTGGGCCCGCGGGGGTTCCAGGGCCAAATGGTTTAGGGAAGCCTGGTATTGACGGTTTGCCAGGGATGCCAGGACCGAGTGGGCCGAAGGGTGAGCCAGGAATGAGAGGCACTCCAGGGTTTCCAGGACCACCTGGATATGGTAAGCCTGGACTATCCGGGCCGAAGGGAGACAAGGGCCATGTTGGCTTACCAGGGGCACCTGGTGAACAAGGGTTACCAGGGTTGGACGGCCAACCTGGAGACAGCGGTCCAAACGGGCAGTCAGGACCTCCAGGAGTACAGGGCCCTATGGGTCTGCCAGGGAAGCCTGGCATGCCTGGTTTCAAAGGAGAGCTGGGTCCCCAAGGTCCTCCTGGCCTTCCTGGGCTTCGAGGAGATCAAGGTCCTCCTGGCTTGTCTGGGAAGCCAGGTATCCCAGGTGATAAAGGTCTTCCCGGTCCCAACGGGGCCATCGGGAAACCAGGCCCCAAGGGCGAGGGTGGCCACATCGGATTGCCTGGAAATCCTGGACTGACTGGTGGACCAGGACCAAAAGGTGAGAACGGATTCCCTGGAACCACGGGTCCCCGAGGCCAGTCCGGCATTCCTGGCACCCAAGGTCCCCCCGGGCACATGGGTCCACAAGGAATTCCAGGAATTAAAGGAGATCTAGGCCCACCAGGGCCACCAGGACTGGGAAAACAAGGTGACAAGGGCTTGCCTGGTCCCCAAGGCCCGTCAGGAAAACCAGGAAATTCAGGACTTAATGGCATCCCCGGACCCCCAGGTCCACCTGGGCCACCTGGCCCTCCAGGTACATCAAACGGCCAAACAACAGTTGCCGGAATGGGGAACATTGGAGGTGGAGAGGTTCCAGATGGAAAATCTGCAAAGCCACAGCTAGGTGGCGCTGTGCTCTCTGCATCAATGGCTCCAGCATTCACTGCCATACTCAGCACACCCTTTCCTCCTTCCGGCATGCCCATCAAGTTCGACCGAACCCTGTACAATGGGCAAAATGCTTACAATCCTGCCACTGGAATGTTCACCAGCCCCCTATCTGGAGTGTACTACTTCGCCTACCATGTGCATGTAAAGGGAACCAGCCTCTGGGTGGCTCTGTACAAGAACAATGTGCCTGCCACGTACACCTACGATGAGTACAAGAAGGGCTACATGGACCAGGCTTCAGGGAGCGCAGTTCTGGAGCTCAAGGAGAACGACCAGGTGTGGGTTCAGATGCCGTCCGACCAGGCAAATGGTCTCTACTCCACGGAGTACATCCACTCGTCCTTCTCAGGGTTTCTGCTGTGCCCCACATAACCTCCTCTTCCCACTCTTCCTTTTCTATGCCTAAGCCCCACACCCCCACCCCCTACCATCACCACCACCCCCTTCTCCCTCCCTCTCTTCCGCCGCTCCAGTGGCCACGTGAGGAAAACCTGGAACAGCAACAAGAACAACAGCGGCAGGAAAGACAGACGACAGAGAAAGACTCGTATGAACGTATGAAAGTGAAGAGTTGAAAAGCAGGAGAAGGAGACTTCATGCTGTGTCTGGGTTTTAGCTCTTCCTTTCAAATGTCCATTTTTTTACTTTTAAATGTTGTCTTTATTTTCTATTTTCAGCCTACATGATAATAATTATTGTAATTGTTATATTATTATTATTATTGTTATTATTATTATTATTATGTTGTTGTTATTGGTATTGATGTTGTTGTTTATTGGAATCAGACTATTAAGTGCCTTACTTTGCAATGTTTAAAAAGCCGTTAATAAGACTTACCCGTGTGACTGCACATTTTGCCAAATGTTTTGTGACTCCAAAAAGCGTTCAAAATCTCTGAAGACTCTGGGGTTTGGTATTTTTCCCCTAGCTGCAGTCACAGTCCATGTAATTCAGTGCATTGGCCATTATATGATACATATTTCCTTATTTAAAATTGTCAGATCACACCTTAGTGCAGAAACGTCATAAATGTGCTTGACTACACATTCCTATACATTCAATAAAACAACTCCTCGTTGGAATAATGATTGTTAGTTTTTATTGCCTTTTGTCACCCTTCTTAATCTGATAAGTTTCGTTTTTTTCTGAGAAGCAGTTTTGGTGCTCGTAGTTAAATGAGAATATTGTTTGTTGTTTTTGTTTTTGTTCTGTTGCTTTGTTTGTTTTTTCGTTCTATGTGTTGCAATTCTCCATTGAGAGATACTTACCTTACTCTGTGACAACTGTGCGGAGAGCATTGTGCTATTACTGGAAGCTAATGGCGTTGAGAATACTGATTATTACTTGATTACCGAAGGCGTCCAAGCTGCGTCCAACATTGGCTTGCTCATATGCAATTTACAAATACAAGCAGAATGAATCCTTGAGAATATCTTGTATTACAAAACCACAGTTCCGCATCCAAAAATCAAAACTAGCACAACTCTTTACAAAATTGCAGATCAGTCATGTGTATGATTTTAATCAAAACAACCTAACATCAAGGATGGTGCTGGGGCTTCTGATGTGGCAACTGCAAAACAGCCCCTCCAAGTCTTTGATACCGTCTATAAAAGTAGTTCCCAAACCTTTTATGATAAGCCCTCTGTTGACAATGAGGGGAAATAATGTACAGTACATTAGTAACTATAGCACCATCCTTGGTTCTGCCGATTTAGATCTAGAAGAAAGAGCAGGAGAAAGAGTTTTCATTTCTCTTCATTTAGTACTTTGCTTATGTTTCAGTCGGTGTGGATGGGTTTTCCTACACAAGCCACACACAAAGACACCATGTCTATCTTATTACTTTACGAGGTAACCACAAATCAAATTCACATCCACTGGTTGAAAAAGGAAATCATTACAACGATATTATCCTCATAGAGGAAATTCATCATTTGCACCTGTACTAGAAATAGAAGTCGAGGTTGAATGACGTCTACAAACCATTAGAATCCCTATAAATGCTAAGACAAAGTCAAAAATGTGTCATCATACAAGCCATGAAATATTAAAATGACCATATAGGCTGTGTTGTGAAAACAGGATGTGCTCTGTATTTGAAGGGTCTAAAAGTCAATCTTCCACCATATAGTTTAAACCAAGAATGGATGTTGAGTTAAACGTGTCCTTTTCAACTCAAGTGAAGCATTCAAACATTTACTGTTTAGAGTGGCCATCAATGCAGAGCACAGGGCACAGAGTGATTATGCAAGCAGAGCAACGTGTTGCTGTGACATTCAAGTTGTTCAGAGCGGTTAAACTATAAGAACGGTGCAAAGAAAGTAATCAGTGACGAAAGTATTGAGAAAGACTTTGATGAAATCGCATGCTTGGTGAGGAAAAACAGGAAGGACAGACAGGACAGAAGTGACGGTAACTGTTGATGCCACTTTAGCCGATTATTTAAACAATATCCCAGTCTCATTCATCATTGTAATACATAAAAAACAAATGAAACCTAATGACTGATGTGCTGGAAAAGGGTTCGTCCCATAGCCTAGATAATAGTAGTTTGGCAACATTTGGCAAAAAAAAAAAAAGATGTAGCAATAATGTTTTTCAGTGTGAAAAGGAGTTTTTTAAGTTTCTTCCTTCTCTTCCCCTGTCTGCAGGGTGTTCATCATAGAGCACAGTTTGTATAAACACTTCTCCCTTTTAGACGCAATTTTGTTGAAGGTGTCTTTCATATTACTGAGGGAAGGGACACGTCTGAACATCAATAGTTATAGGCATTGGTGCACTCTTATACTGGCTTGCCATCTACAGTTCTCCACTGTTAAGGAAAGGTTTGTATATTATCATGGATTTATTGTTTTTTTTATCATTTGATTTTATTGTTTTATTTTTACAGACACTTGACTAACCTTGAATTTGATATTTTTTCCGTATCTCCTGCTTTCACCTCTTCTGATGAGACAATTCTTTATTAGCAAATATCATGCCATATAATATAAACACATCAGCTGGGAATAGAATGTTATTATGTAGAATTTGTCATGCTGTCTTCATATCATTTAGAGTAAACAAAGGCAAGAGATTAGCAAGTCTTGATTTGCTTTTTAAGGGACATTGGTTTCAGAGCAGAGACACACGAAAGAGGCCAATTCCGTTTGCACATGAAGACCATGATGGTGTATTTATACATTTGAGATATCTGAATAAGAGTCTGAGATATCTGAATAAGAGTGTCTAGTAATTATGAATAATGAGGATTGAAATATGTTGTTAACATACTACCATTATTTGTGAAGGATTGTCTTGGACAGATTTTTTTCCTTTTTTTTGTGTTTTGTTATACATATTATGTTATAGGGTTATTGTTTGTCTTGTACATGGCTATTGCATATCCTTCATGCAATAGTATTTGGGTATAAAATGCACTCATTTTTGACTGAACTGTTTTTTTTTGTTTGTTTGTTTGTTTTTTGGTCTACTCATACAAAATCTACCATACTTGATTGTATTGACACCACATCAATAAATTCTTTCTTGTATTGATGTTTCTTTCAGTGTTTGCTTTTTGTAAAAAAAAAAAAAAAACTGCATGGCACCACAATCCAAGCCCAATATCAGTCCAAAACATATATATATATATATATGACTCTTTCAGAGAGAGACACACACATACACACACAAAGTGTAATGGGAGTTTCAGTAGGGGTCTCAATAAAGTCTGGCCAGTGACATAACATCATTTCAACAGCAGGGGGAGCTAGTGGGATTAGTCATCTTTACACACAGAGGCTAATACAATATGCTAATACACTAATTAGATACAAATTAAGTGTGGTCGATATGACTTGAAAAAGTTTTCATAGCAATTCAACAATACTTCAGAATGGTTTGATTTAATTAGAGATTACAGGCCTGAACATGAAGTTTATACTGCCTTCTAGACAAACTACTTTGTGCACTGTACTGCACCGACTACAGATTTACAGCACTGGATTTGAACCGATCAATCATAGAAACAGGCTATAAAATAGACCTAGGGCTACACATCTTCAGCCTTCTCCCATTAGGTGTTCTGTCACACAGATATCACGCACAAGAAGCCTTCAGAGAACTAATGCAAGTGCAGCAATGGTAGCAAGGGGATAGCAATGATTTTTTTTTTTTTAAACCTCCATGCTGTTTACAATTTGTAGACACTGTCTTGACACAAACAGTGCCAAGCATAAACAACACATTGCTTTTACAAAGCACTGGGTGCCTTAAAAATCACTATATAAATGCAATGTGTTGCTGTTGTTGTTGTTGTGAAAGGGGAACCTCACTAACTACCACTAATGTGTAGCACCCACCTGGGTGATGCATGGCTGCCATTATGTGCCAAAATGCGCAACACACCAGTTTGAGGTGAAGTGTGAGGGAGGGGATGAAGGAGCCAATCACACTGAGGAAAATAAATATGAATTACAAGCAATAAACAACAGAAAGACTAACAAAATAAAATCCACACAAATAATAAAAGGATACTGTACTATAGAGAAACAGATCCAGGCTTGCTCAGAGCAAGGCCTGTATCTAAACGGGTACAGCAACGAAGAGATATTACTGAAGAATTTGTCTTTGTCAAGCCTCGATATGTCTACATAGCCTAGATATGTCTAACGTGCTTCGTAGTATACCCCACAGATAGCACTGTTAAGCATTCTGAAGGTGTTGTGGGCCTAATTCATTGAAACACAGATGAAGGAAGATGTTGCTAATTGCTCCAGTGAAATGCCCTCGAAAGCTCTGTTGGTGATGCCTTTTGGTGAAAGTTGCTCTATTGGTGATGCCTTTTGGTGAAGGTTGCTGAATGTTGCTTTGTTGGTGATGATATATAGGTTGTTTGATGGTAAATAGGTTTGGCTGTTGATTGTTAGTGATTTTGTTTTTGATGGTAAATAGGTTTGTTGATGATTTTGTTTTTGATGGTAAATACTGTAGGTTTGTTGATGATTTTGTTTTTGATGGTAAATAGGTTTGGCTGTTGGTGATTTTGTTTTTGATGGTAAATAGGTTTGTTGGTGATTTTGTTTTTGATGTTTGGCTGCTGATTGTCCACTGCCTATTGACGGGTTGTGAGCCCCTACCCTCCGCTAAAATTATTATGACTCCTGTCGAGTTTTGTGGAGAGGAATGGACAGATTAAGATGACAAAATGATGCCAATTATAGCCTGCTATAGAGTAATCTGTGTTACTTGACTGGAGGCCCCATTCAGATATCCGGGATGGATAACATAACTTGTTTCCACAAGGCTTCTGTTTTAACATTCCATATTATGTTATTTTAATGAAGCGGAAGTAGATTGGAAACAAAATAGATAGTTAGGGAAAGTTAGGCTTTTTTTTCGCCAATCTGCAAAAAACAAATCTTACCAATAGCTTTTTTTTACTATGTGCTCCTATAGGTGTCTAGTAACACCTCCCAATTTATCCACAGCCAAATCCTCGGGGAAACACCTGAGTAACTCTTGCCAGAACATCAACCAGCCAGAAGATAACAGGAGTGAGGAAGTGCAGGGGAGTTGAGGGATGAGGTTTGTTAAATTTTAAACTGATTTAAGAAAGTTTTGTTTTGTAATTGTTCAATAAAACCACTTGTTATTAACTAATATTAACTAAACTAATGGCTGGGATAGATTCAGCATCCCTAAAAACCCCCTAGTTAGACATCTCAAAAGCTAATATTGGTCAACAAAACGTTTTCATTATTTTCGCCCAGTCCCTCTGGGCACCCCAAACTTGATGGGCTCTCCAGGTGTTTCCCCGAGGATTTGGCTGTGGATAAATTGGGAGGTGTTACTAGACACCTATAGGAACACATAGTAAGAAAAGCTATTGGTAAGAATTTTTTTTGCAGATTGGCGAAAAAAAAAGCCTAACTTTCCCTAAGAACGTTCAAGCATTGTTTTTGCTTTTCTTGTTGAAAGGGTCTTTAATGTGGTTTGGTAGGGCTACTTCACATGACAAAGGTGGTCAAAACTGCATCTAAAATCATTAGGGTTCCACTTGAATCGCTCCAAAACATTTAGCCTACTGGAAACACAGCACTAAGAAGGCACTAGGTATTATGCAGGATTCTAGTCATCATTGCTGTGGTGATATGCCTATGACAATAAACTTGAACTGAACTGAATTGAACTGAACTGAAAACACAACTTTGTAGGCTACAGTACTAGGCCTACACCTTCAATAAAAAAATGAAGGCTAAATAAAAGCAAAACTGCCAGGCGAAAGAGAGATATGACTTGCTACTGTTGTGACAATACCCAACAAGAATACTAGGCTATTTGATTGAATATTGTTCAATGGGTTTTCCTATTTGCTGCTTAGGATTTCCTGCTTTTGGTGGTCTATGAAGTCTGAGGTGATCACACAGGTAGGGACATTTAGTCTTTTTTCCTGTAATCTGTTCAACAAATAGCAGAGCGTTTGCTGTTGACCTTTCAGTGTGGACACCGGGATAAATCACTGTCACATAATAACAGCGTGAGTCATTGATCCCATGGGGCTTGGTGAAGGGACTTTCTTCTTACCTCATCGCATTGCAGAACAAGTTATAGCCTATGCAAATTTTAAACAAATTACTCAATAACTATGTTATTGAGTAATTTGACATGAACTTATTATCTCTAAAACATTTTTAGCAGTTGTATAGAGATGATGATAATAGGCTAATGAGATTCGTATACTTTTGTCATATGCTCACGGCAGCTCGTAAAACATCAGCCGACCTGTCATCGAGCGTCCTGCGTAGCGATGACGCCATGGTGAGTAACTCCTCCTTGGCTATTCTAAAAAAGAGCTCTCATTCTCGCAGCGAAGAAGGGGAAGACAGACCTCCCAGCGCTTATTGCTCTCCATCCACATTCTCCGGGATTGATACGGGATTTCAATGTTCAGCCTGCTCCTTGTAAGTGACATTATGACCCTACGAAAATAATCACGGAATGTTTTCCTTATTTTAGAGAAAACGGGTAGCTCTTCAACTACATAGAACTCGACAAGAGTTGGAGGCTAACCTTAGCGCGCGTGTGTGTGGCAGCCATAAGTAGCTAATGTTAGCTTACATTACTTCTGAAACTTGACCTCGATTTAATGTTAAGCTCGTGTAGTTTAGCCCATAAAAAAGCTGAAAAATCCAAAGTGAAATGATGTAGCAAAGTTGGTGTTAGGAAGATTCGACATTATTGTCCATGAGATGTGCAGGTGTACCTGTTGGTTGATTATTGTTTTCTTTACTATTTAGCGGTAACCTGGCTAGCTTGCTATCAAACGTAGCCAGACGCTAGCTCTGTCTTGGTTTGTAGTTACAATCCAGATGTTAAGACGGGGTTTTCCCTTTGGCTGTTTATTATTGTAAAGCTATATTTTCACGTTAGATACAAGAATTATTGCATTTCAAGCTCAAACTAACGTAACGTCAACTGATGTGGCTGCTGGCAAAGGTTAACGCAACAATCGCACGGCTATTTATCGCTATCCTAGCATGTAAGTTAACGTGGAATGTGTGTCTCAGGAGAATGGAACAAGCTAGCTGGCTAGTTTATACCAGTTTTTGCCAGACTATCAGTTTAACGTTACCGATTGACGACAAGACTGAGCATTGTGGTTGTTGGTGGTGAAAGGGACTTGACAAAACGATAACAGTTATTTAATGTTAGCTATTCGAACAAAACCTCGCATTATCTCAACTGATTGCTAATGTTAACTTAAATCTCCGCCTAGCTGCTCATCATTTTGCTCCTGATCCTAAAACGTTGCAGTTATTGTCTGGCGTTACATACCTATGGGGTCTACATGTCTATTATGTGACGTTAACTCTCATTGGCTAAATCAAACGGTGGACAAAATGCTGTTATTCATATTGCAGTTTAATACAGACAGCTGGTGCTGTTGGTCTGTTTTCTCATCTGTGGAGTCCAGAAGACAAACGCATTCAAAACACGAGCTTACATTAACGTTAGCACTATCTCTTTGTTTAAACCGGAATCGATCTCCATGTGTGTGCATTTATTTGGTGAATTCTGTTTTCAATTACTCCATAAACGTTGACAGACAAGCTTTGGTTTCTGCTAAGTGACACTTGTTTCGTATTAAGCGTTGACTGTCACGTTTTTCTAATGCTAGGTCATTCATGGCCACAGCCATTGTTCTATCAACAGATTTAATGCTAGTCTGCCTTTGGGTGATAAACTCATTTTAGAGCGATGATTCATCGTGTAAATGGAGCTTAGTCGTTGTCCTTGTTAAGTAAACAGCCAGGTCAGGTGTCTCGTCAGGTCGGTTTGAGATGTGGTTTATCAGTTACTCAGTAGGCACGGAGCTGCCAACTAGCCTTCCTAAGCCAAATTTGGAGGTTGGCTTCAATAAGGGACGATAGCGAAATTACATGGTTAACCCCGGCAAAGCGTTTGTTGGCATTTAATTAACTTGAACCGGAAGGTAGATAGATGGTTGCCATTTGAGACACTGTATCTCTTGTCTTACTAGTTCCTGTTCCTGTGTAAGCAGACGCAAGGGAGGAAACGGCCGTAGCTTCGCGGATTAGATGTCTGCCGTTTTGTACACCGTGCAATCCAATATCAAGTGGCACTGTGGCCAACTCTTCCCACACATAGCGGGCGAAGGAGAATGAGGACGTGTCCGGACATGTTGTCGCCTAACTTGCTGTGGCTGAGCAAAATTGGCTAACAGAGTCGTATAACGTGACATCAAACGCACGTAGTGTAGCTACCGAGGCCTTCGGAAAAACTCTGGTTCCGTTGGTAATTCTGGGCGGGCGTCTATTTGCTGTCGATCAAAGATCACACTTGACGTGACCGGGGCATGTTTGACATCACAACTGCGGCTCAGCGGACGTAATGCATGTTATCAGAAATGTTTTGGTGTAATGGAGTCTGCCATGCAGGGAGAACGTTTTTTTTTTAAAAGACACAGTAAATAGAGGCCTTCAACGTGCTTAGCTTGCGTTTCCCAGGCAAATTTATTAGGTGTAGCTCTTCATGTTTCAGAGCCTCCTCCCCTTACCTGGAGCAACTTTGCTAGAGAATGACAAAGATGCATTAGTGTATTTCAGCAGTTACTTTGACACAGTTGCAATATACATTCAGATTAAAAATCGCAGGGTATTCAACAGGGTTGTATTAAATTGCCTGATTACTGATTAAGAGAACTTCCATAGTGAAAGTGGGGAGATGACTCATGTAAACACAAAAACAGGAATATAATCCTTCATCATAAATTTAGATTGTTCTCTGAAATCTTGTCCGTTTCTGATGCCAGTCAAAATAACGGTTACTCGGAAATCCTGGGTATGCGACTTGCTTTTGTAGGCTTGTTGATTGTGTCTGTTGTCAGCTCAGGGGAAGGGCTTCCATAGAAGAACTGGTAGATATGCATTCTTGTCTTTTTTTAAGAGCTTTGCTGCTACAGCATAGGATGCTCTCTGTCTGCAGGGAATCCATGAAATATCCTTTTTTTTACTTTGTGATTCTTGTTCAATATAGCAGAACAAGGCAACTAGTTAATTAATCGCCACCTATTTTGGTAATTGGTTTGTGTCATTTTGTGATGAAAATACCTCAATTCTCTGATTGCACCCTTTTGAACTTGAATATTTTTAAGACAAACTTATTCTTCTATGATGATAAACTAAATGTATGTGGTGTGTGGACAAAACGGGGGCATTTCAGGACATAATCTTGGGCTTTGTCAAACATTAATCAACATTTTATTATCACAGTTTTCTGACATTAAACTACTGTGATTAAATCAAGAAAAGGATCAACAGTTTATCGTATAGTATGCGTGCTGGTTATGTTGTTGATTGTGTCCCTTGTCCCTTGAATCATTGAATAAGCTACTGTAATGCGCCCTTTTAAATTGCCCCTTGGGGACAAATAAAGTGCTTTGAATTGAATTGAACATTTTAGCCTAATCTTCTATGAAAATCAATGTTAATGTAAAATGTTAATGTTGCAGGCCTAGTTCTAGCTAGCTTCTTTAGCCACCACCTATTTTGAATTACTTGGTTGATTAATGCAGTCGTGCAGTGAAGTTGCTGTTGATAAGGTTTGGCTTTGAATAGAAAGAGGAAGTTAAAATGCTGCAGAAGTCAAAGGATGCATGAGTGGATATGTAAATGCCGCAATGCCCATCAACTGTGAAGTCAAGAACTAGAGTTTATGTCTTGGGATTATGTCATTATAACCTATATTCATGTTGCTTTTATTTCCTATAGTCATAATATCATTTTAAATCATTATGTAAGGTGTTATGCCTGGTATAAGCAGTGAAGCTAATAGAGAAGACAGTGGTTTAGGCTATGGTACTTTTTCTATGAGTGTGTGTGTGTGTATGTGCGCCCCTGTAGAAATCTCCTCTTGTTTTAGAATGTAATATACTTTCAATTAGCCATGTTCGTTTTTGAACACACATACACCACTCTTTGGCCTACACATTCAGCAGCAGGCCTGTTTGATTATAGGTCATGTTCATTGCACAGGTAGCCCAAGCTTCAAGAGTGTGCTGTTGATTTTGCCAACAATGTGAAGGAAAGGCTTTTGCCTTTTGTCTTTCATGTGGTGTATATGCCATGGAAAATGTCTCAAGTGTGTGTATTATTGTGTGTGTGTGTGTGTGTGTGTGTGTGGGGTAGTCCAAGTAGGTCACATCCGTGGTGACCTGCTTTCTGCCAAAGCAATTACACACACACACACACACACACACAGTCCGGCAAAACCACAGTCCACTACACCCCTCTCCCCTGGATGCCAGTTGCTGTGGCCTCATCTCCCAGCATGCACTGGGGGGGACGTGTGTGGGTGTGTATGTGTGTGCACGCCTCGAGCTCTGTGACGAAGTGTCCATACCACGAGAGTCCTGCGTGCTCGTGTCCGACACGCACTTCACACACAGCCCTGGTGCCTGGTTGGGATTGTCTGGACAACCATTCAGATTTGTGTGTGTGTGTGTCTCTCTCTCTTTTACTCTTGTATATTGATTATAAAGATGTCCTCAGCCCAGCTTTGGACAGTGTAACTTTGCATGCTGAGAAGTGACTTATGGCTATGGAGGAGAGGGTTACGTCTGGTGAAGTCTTTGTCTCTCTCTCTCTCTCACACACACACACACACACACACACACACACACTCTCTCGCTCACTGGTGCTTTTTCTCCTTTTCCTTTGTGCTCTTCCTCATAGCTTTGTGAGACCACGGCTGTGGGGTCATTGAGTTCTGCTGCTGGAGCAGACTGAGTGTGTGTGTGTGTGTGTGTGTGTGTGTGTGTGTGTGTGTGATGGAGGGTGAGGGAGAATCCCAGACAGACTGCTGCAGTTATTTATTCTTCTCTCTCACTCGTGTGTGTGTGTGTGTGTGTGTAAAGGCTCCGCTTATGGAACCCGGCTGCCACGCTGGCTTACTCGGTGCTCCTTGTCCCCACCACGTCCTGTGTGTGTGTGTGTGTGTGTGTGTCGGAGAGAGTGTGAATATCCTCTTTTACAGTCTCTATCGTTTGCATGCCAGTGCTGGCAGGCTATTGTTATATATTATATTGGAGTTGCCCTAAAGACCTGCATAGGCTAGCTTCCTCTTCTGCCGCGTGATATCGGGTGCGTTGTTGTCAACCTTTTTTAGTTTCTCATGCCTCTGGGGATGATGAGCCAGCAGTTTATTATTTGTATTATTATTTGTTTATTTTTTTTAATGTTTGCTTGCTTTGTGTCCTGCCGATGATTTAAGTGGAGAGTTCAAATCCATCCAGTGATGGCCTCTGTTCCCACACACACACACACACACACACACGTACGTGTGACCCATCCTACTGTCTCTCTCAGCTTGCCTTCTTAAATATTTGTAGAGCCCCCACTGCAGCCTTTTAAAGGCCCCATCTCCAGCCCCTTAGCCCTGCAGGAGCCTGTGTCTGCCTGTGATGCGGATCACCGTGGCAACAGGGATTCCGTCGACAGGCGAGCCGTCCCTGTCAAAAGCGACATCTGCTCGCATCACGACCCTGTCAGCGGGAGGTTGTAGCTGGGCTGCCACACACACACACACACACACACACACGTGTGTAAGGGCATGACTGTGTTTTCAAGCTGATGTTTGTCTACAGGAAGCTCTTGTAGGCCTGGCACCCACTTGACACTGTGAGAGGAAGTGGGTACGTTGCGCCTGTTTCTGTGGTTGTGTCCTCAGCTGCAGTCAGAACAAGACAAATAAACGGCCTATAGATTGCAGAGCTCAGTCTTTCGCCTTTTGTGCTTCTTTCTTCTCTACTGTCTCTGGAGCTCTTTCCTCTCTACTGTCTCTGGAGCTCTTTCCTCTCTGTCTCTGGAGCTCTTTCCTCTCTGTCTCTGGAGCTCTTTCCTCTCTGTCTCTGGAGCTCTTTGTGCTTCTATCCTCTCTACTGTCTCTGGAGCTCTTTGTGTCTCACTCCCTACCTGACGTTACTCAAGGGAAACAACTAACCCTAACTTTACTCGAGGGAAACAAGCTGATAAATTGGCTTGTTAAGTGGTATCCACACACGCACGAACACACGCACGCATACACACACATACACACACATATACACACACACACACACGAGCGCACACACACCACTGTGTTGGGTTTGGCTTTGGCCTGCATTAAAGATTCCCTGTCCATTTCCTGTGTCCTCTGGGGTCCTGTTTGACCGAAGAGCCCCGACATCTCCAGTTCCTGGGCTGTGAGCCTAACTGCCCATATTAAGCTTTCTGTACCACACACACACACACACACACACACACAGCCTCCGTATAGCCCTGCTGCACCACCACCGCTCACTGCACTGCCTCTGCTAGTTCACCTCAGGTTCATTTAAACGTGCTAATGAAGAGCCAGAATGGTAGACAGGCTCAGGGTTATTCAGGAATTGGATTTAAATGACCACTTGAGACCTACGGCTCCACCTGTACCCACGAGGTGCCGATTTCCCACCTCATTTCTTGAGGTTTGTTATGATTTGTTTTGGCTGTTGATATTTGGTTACTACATGTTACACAAATGAACATTTGCGGAAAAAATATGAGCCTGTAAATTAATATAATTCAAAATGAAATGTCACTATTTAAAATTAAATGTATCACACTTTGATTTGCTTTATTGTCGTCATCACTGTAATCAATATGATGGAGGCTTTTAGCTATTTGTATATGAGGAGCTAAGTAAGATCTTTCTCAATTAACTTTAATCGTGTGGGTGTGTGGCACACCTTGAGACTCAGATGCCAGATGTCTGTTGCCCCAAATGCCAGTCTTGGCCTGGCATCGCCGTGGAGACCTGTGGCACCCTGTGCCATTGCCACCTGTCCTGTGTGCAGGCTCCCTGATTGACCTTCGCAAGGGCCCGAATTAGATTGGTGACCAGCGATTAGTGTCTGTTTAACAACCCTCTCTGCGTGTGTGTGTCGATCATCCTGGTGTCACCCTACCCCACACCGGCCCTCTTGGCTTTGCCGGTAAGTGCTGGTCTGCCCGTCGGAGGGATTTGGGCGAGCCGCTGGCCGTAAGCTGTGTCTGGGTCTCTCATCTTTTGTCTCTGTACGTCTTACTCACTTAACTATTATCGCCATGGCTACATGACAACATTGCCCAAGTGGAGGATAAACGGTGGACAATAAATAGACCAGATGACTGCCAAATGTGGAGCAGCCATTATGGTGATGGCCACTGAGGTCCTGCTGCCGCTGGCAGGATGCCTGAACATGAAGAGACGGCCCTCACGCTGCTCTTCTCTCCTCATCTGCTCTCTCTCTCTCTCTCTCTCTCTCTCTCTCTCTCTCTCTCTCTCTCTCTCTCTCTCTCTCTCTCTCTCTCTCTCTCTCTCTCTCTCTCTCTCTCTCTCTCTCTCTCTCTCTCTCTCTCTCTCTCTCTCTCTCCTACCTATCAGGAGTCTATTTCACAAGTGTGATTCTTAGCTATGGCATGAAGCTAAAACCATTAACCTGTTATTGCCCAATTTTGTGTGTGTGTGTTGGGCTCATGGTGTGGCTTATCGACCCGCTGGCATTAACCCCCGTGGGCCAGGGCTATCGAGCGTCACTGCCATCAGGCTGCCAGGGTCACCAGTCACACACACTCTCGCATATCAGCATCCTCTGGGCGCGTGCCAACCTTGTCTCGTGTCCGTGTTTCTCTCTCTCTCTCTCTTTTATTCTTTCTCTTTTTTTTCTTTTTCTCTCTCCCTCTCTTTCTCTCCCTTACTCTCTTTCTCTCTCTTTCTTTCTCTCTTCCTCTCTTTCTCTCCCTTACACTCTTTCTCTCTCTCTCTCTCTTCCTCTCTCTGTCTCTCTCTGCAGGCAGTGCCCCAAACAGTGACGCTCTCCCGACACAAAAGCCTTAAGCTGGGGAGATGATTTATCTGTGCTTAGTGTTCCGACCAAAAGTACAACCAGTGCCAACCGAGAGCCTCTCAGAGCTCACGCGCTTAACCCTGACGAAGAGAGGGCCGTGTGTGTGTTTGCCATGGTTACCTACACGGCGACCATTGTTTTCCCATAAGGAAATATGGAATTGCGAAAGTGGACTGTGTGTGGAACTTCTCATGCCCACAGGGAGAGAGGCAACTGGTTAAAGTGAATATGTAATCTGGTGTGTGTGTGGGAGGCGGGGGGGTGTAGGGAAGGCAACTGGTTAAAGATAAATGGACAGCTCTTTCCCCACACTATGGCTGGACCTGGATCCCAAATCACGATTCGTTGTTCCGTCTCGTGAAGAAACTGAACGCAGTTGACGGCACTGTGAATGTTGAAGCGTTCAGCAGCTTTTGCCACCAGTGTTTTCATTTGGTGATGCTGGCTTTGAGGTTGGTTGATTTTGTTTTTCATCCCAACACCTGACACAGATGATGTAACTCGAGCTCGTCCTGTGGTCATATTTAAAGTGGGCCGTAGCATCCCACCGCAGGACAGACACACACACACACACACACACACACATGTCTGTCTGTGTGTCAGATCTCCCCATGCTTTGAATAATCAGGCTTTTGACTTGCAAATGTACAGTCAGGCACTGAAGGCTAAGAGGACGGATACACGTGCGCACGCGCACACACACACACACTGTACACACCCCCCCACCCCTCTGGGCTTTTCTGTTTTAAATAAGAGCCCCTGAGCTGACCGGTGGAGTGGCAACGTCTCCACTTTGGATGGCTATCAATAAGGCAGGATTGACGTGTCTGTGTCTCTTATGAAGCAGCTTTGATCTCAGTGGCTGACCCCGTATACCCCCGTATACCCCGTTTGATAACGGCGTCATTGTGTGTGAGAAGTCGCCCACACTTGCATTTTGGAAGTGTGTGTGTGTGTGTGTGTGTGTGTGTGTGTGTATATGTGCAAGTGCGTTAGAGTGTGAAGGTATCATGTGATGCGTTGATGCCCCAGTCTGTTCCTCAGAAGCAGCAGGCTTCTCAATCCAGAAAAGGAGACACACACACACACACACACACACACACACACACACACACACACACACACACACACACACACATATCCAGTCTACTATGCAGCATGAACAATGTGCAAAATATACTAAACAACAAATTGGCCATGGCCTTGGATGGATGTGCATAGAAATAGATTCCATAATTATCATAGGTCGAATAACTAGGCTAAGAAGAGGCCTAGAGAAGTACATTTGGAGTCATGAAAAGGCCTCTCGGCACTGAGTTCAATGGGAGCAGCAGAATTGCCCAGAGAGTGGCCTCCATGGCCTTTTGTGTTGCTATGGCAATGACCCTGTATCCATGGAGGATGCTCGAGGCCAGCCATGTTAGAAGAATGCAACCAGGCGACCTCAGGAATGTGTGAGGTACAGGCATGCAGCGCCGCAGGTGTGTGTGTGTGTGTGTGAGTGAACCCCACACACACGCACGCACGCAGCGTGTGAGACTCATTAACTCATTTACGCACGGCAGAGTTTATTTTGGGGATTTGGACCAGGCCTGGCTGGCCACAGCCTGAAGCGGTCTGTTTTCTGTTCGGCTGCCGCTGGTTGGCTAGGACCAGTACCCACCCTGCTGCCAACCCCCACAGTAGTGACCACGCCACACACACACACACACACACACACACACTACACTCATGCACACTCCTTTAACCTCGCTGACCTCTGTGCTGCCCGTCTGCTTGTCTGTTGGTTTTCACTCACACTGGGCTACCTCTATCTCAATCACACCAGCGCTCCCCTATCACATAGCGCTGTGTGTGTGTGTGTTAGTGTATACTTCTCTAACATATTCTCTCTCTCACACACACACGTTCACACACGTTCACCTCCTCCCTTTCCAAGAAAGTCTTTTCACAGAATTGCGTTTCTCTTCTCATGTCTCCTGACTTCCCAGAATCCTCTGCCTATGCGGGCACACAGAGTTTAAAAAAAAGAGAAAAGAGGCTTCTGGAACTCTCAGACTGATTAAAAAGAGAGAGACCAGGTGAGAGAGGCCGACACTGGGATACCCTTTGTAGAGTTAGTGATTAACTCAGAGATGGCATACATCATCAGCAGCGTACACACACACACACACCCCTTTGGGCCTCTGGGCTCTTAGGTCTCCAGGTCCCCCCGCACTGTTGAAGCTGCATTTTATAACAGCTAGGGCCGCCCATTCTGGGAACCACTTACTTATCTCTGATTGGACAGGGCTCAAGTCTGCACCACAGTTTTTTAACCTCTACCAAGCTGTCTGTCTGCCTGACTGTCCAGTGTTTCCCACAGAATTGGATTCAATTTGTGGCGGTAGCTGACTTGGACAAGGGGGTGTATAGGTCTAATTGAGTGCCTGTCACTGCTGATGTGTGGATGCAATTCATAACTTTTTCTACATGTTAAAATAAAGGTTCGTACTTCTCCTTGGGACAAGCACTTTTGAATTTTGGAAAACACTTTTCCATTTACATCAGGATTTTGCAAACATTCAGTGTCCGAGTCAATAAAATGAGCCCTTCAACGAAATTGACAAGCAGCTGTAAGTAGGCTAAGCATGCTAAATTTGACATCCAAACAGTATTCTAATGTTAGCTTTGAGATACTGCTTGATTGCATAACTTAGTTTAGTCTCTTCAATGTAGCCTACTATGTTGTGATAAGATCTTAGCAGAGTTAACTTCAATGCAGCAGTTTTGAACAAATTTGCGCAGCATGGTCACGATGCTAAGCGGATTTAATAGCCATTTAGCCAGACGTCTTCTATGCAATGCTTCTATGTGGCAACAACAATCCTAAAAAAAACGCAGCTCAATGGCAATGCAAGGATTTGATCTTATATTTAATTTGAATTAAATTAAACAGAATATTTATGTGTGGCGGCTGGTTTTTATTTCGTGGCGCCCCGCCACAGATTAGTCAATGTATGGGAAATACTGCTGTCTGTCTGTCTGTCGTCAGGATTATGCAAAATGTAACACGCAGATTGTTTTTGTGGAGGGGTTGGAACGAAGAACCTAATGAACCCACAGACTTTTCAGGCTACGCATGCTAGCCTAGCCCAGCCCAGCTAGCGCCGCCGCTTTGCCAGCGGCATGGGCTGTGGGATGGTGTCTATGTGCTTATTAACAGTTTCACACCAAAAGCCTTCAAGCTCACAGTAAGGTTCCACTCTCTTGTGTTCAAATGCCAACGCAAGTGAAGATGCAATGTGCGTGTTGGGAATGTGTCGCCTGCTTGCACAATCAACTTCAGGTTTAGTGAACTTTAACCCAGCTGAGAATTTATGTCGGGCAATAGATACACCTACAGACTGATAAAGACGACGGATGGAAACTATCCATAGCGGATTGATGGGAAACGGAAGCAGGAGGTGTGTGTGTGTGTGTGTGTGTGTGTGTGTGTGTAAATCCTGGGAGGGAGTGGTGAAGGTGTGCTTGGATGCCTGTTGACAGTGTTTCCCACAGAATTAAATTCTATTTGTGGTGGTAGGTTTGCAGAATTAACTTGAATGCAACAGTTTTTAGCAAATTAGCGCAACGTGGTTATGATGCTAACCAGATTTAAGCACAATTTAGTACAACCTGGAAAATCAATGTTGATATTGTGGTGGGCCGCCACAAATAAGTCAATGTATGGGAAACACTGGTTGAGGAGGAATGCGCCTGACATGCACATAAACAGCCAGGAATACACTCTCTCTTGCTCTCTCTCGGTCGTCTTCAGGTGGCATTAGGAGATGTCCCAGCTTGTCCTGTTTTTGAGACTTTCACAAACACTCATGGAGAAAACAGGTGTGTGTGTATGTATGTGTTTTGTATGTGTGAGGGAGATAAGGACGAATGAATGAGACTTCTTGCAATGTTTGCTCAGCACTTAGTGTTTCTAAGAGACTTGAGCAGCTGGTGTTATCTGCCCACAGGTGTGTGTGTGTGTACATGTATACTGTTGCTGTGTTTCTCTCGTGTGACCTCTGTGTTAGAGGCGTAACCGTGGCAGCTAGACACCTGATGAATGGGTCCTTCTTGGAACCTGACGGTTGATGTCATGGCAAGACCTGACTGTCACACACACACACACACCGCAAGCATAGACCAGTAATCACCTGCAGTTGCTGAAGACCATATGCCATAATGCCCAGTGGGAATATCCTCTATTTTAACTAATTTAAAGTAAATATATGTACAACACACACACATGCCTTCACACACATAAAGAAAGCACTTGAGAGCAGGTGTCATGATGACCTCACTACACGTGAACCATAGCTAAAAGACTTCAGACTGTGGAAACACGCACACAAACACCCACACACACACAGAGACACTCCCCTCTTATCTCTGACCTCCCCTTGCCCCCACCCACTGTGTGTGTGTGTGTGTGTGTTGAATGAACTGAGGCTACGTCTACACGAAACCGGGTGAATTTTCTGTAGTCCATATGCCAGACCAGTGGATGGCGCACTCACAGAGGTAAAAGCGGCTAAAAGTGCTGTAGTGCATATGCCAGACCAGTGGATGGCGCCGTGACTGCTGTGCAGAGGCTTCACATTTAATTTGCATTTAAAAGCAGTTTGTTAAAGCAACACCAAAGCACTTTTCCTCTGTAGCACGCACGGTATTTGTTTATCCAGCACCGGCTTTGCAAATAACAATGTCCACAGACAAGGTAGAATATGTTGCATGATGTACGATGTATTGCGACATCAAACGCAAGTCAAATTTGTAGTTTCTTATGTCTCATTCCATCGAACTACAGATCCGCTACCCGATCTGGCAAACTTGCATAGCGCGGTTATAGCCGATAGAGGGCTGCGAAGCGGATGCAGAAGTGTCGTTCACCCTGTTACAAGTTGATGAACCTCTGAAACGATTTTGGAAACATTATTTTAAGGTACAAAAAACTCTTTGGTGTTGCTTTAAATCAGTCGCATGAAATTAGGAGACTACAGACAATTTGGTTTTCAATTCAACTGTTAAACTAATAGTCCATTTTCAAGGAATGTGACCGCTATGTGGAAATTAAAATGTTTTAACGGTTTGCATTAGGTCTGGTATAGAGCATGTTACACTGGAGAAAACAGTAACATGTGTTAGTCATAGGTCGTAGTAAGCTAATGATTAAAGTGAAGCTAACTGTGTGCTTCTTAGCCCCAAAAGGCTGATACCTTGTGCGCATAAATCATGACAAGGGAAAGAAAAACACATTTTAATGACAAACAAATGGTTTGGTTTGTTCTGACGATGAGCGTGTCCGATTGAATGCAGTGGCTGATTTGAGGGGTGCTGCTATGTCGTCATAAAATGACCGGCTTTGCCGTCTACAGGGCAAAAGTTAACCGGCAGTTTCAAAAAATCCCACTTCGGAACCCGGTTACAAAAACTCTTTTACAGCCTCCTAAAATGCTGGCTTCATGTACAGGGTTCCTACGCAGTATGGAAAACCTGGAAAAGTATGGAATTTGATTTTTAGTAATTTCCAGGTCTGGATAAGTATGGAAAAAAGAAACAAGGGTATGGAAAAAGTATGGAATTTTGAAATGCAAAATATGTAGGAACCCTTCATGTACATGCAAGGCCTAACCGATAATATAAATTCACCGGTTTCAAAAACCAGCGTCATGTGGAGTTGTTAAGTTGCTAAGAAGCGTTGTGAAGACGGCCCCTAACACACACACACACACACACACACACACACGAGTAAGTCACTACCTTGGGTACATACCGTATTTTCCGGACTCTAAGTCACACTTTTTTTCATAGTTTGGCTGGCCCTGCGACTTATAGTCAGGTGCGACTTGTATATGAAAAAAATATATAATTGAACATGTTTTTAAATGTTAATTCATATTAACTGACATGAACCCTACATGAAACATTACTGTCTAGTGCGAGAGAGCGCTCTCAAATGCACAAGTTCTGTGCACTTTCAGTCAGAGATTAGTGGTAGCGCTATGCCTGAAGCACACTGTGCACCTAAATAATCAAATTATGGCCGGGATTCTATTTATAGCCGGGCCTCAGATTCGGACAAATAAAGGCCAGTAATAATTTTGTTTAAATTTAACTCCTAAAAGAGCTCTTCTTAATATTTTATATTGTTGGTTGGCCTCTTTGGCTATACGGAATAAGGCTTCCATTTCAACACAAGTCCCATGAATAAATGAAAGCGGATGCCTTATCTTGCAATAAGCGGATGGAAATCCCGACACTTCATACATGAACCGTCAAATACGGTGGTCATCTGTCCCGATATTTAGCAATATCAAACAGTACAAGCCATGCCCCAAATAAAGGTGCTAAATAAAAGACTCGCCATAAGGATTTGAGGATTTACGATAGTCTGTCTCCTAAACATTCCTCACCCGGAATCTAGACATGCATGAAAACATTTGAAAACAAAACTCACTGCCATGTAGGCTAATATTTGATCACTGTTTTGCTACTAATTATATTTCACATAATGAATACACATACTAGAAAGGGAAAGTATGCCTACTATGCGCTCCGTGTCTGTATCTGTCTGTTCACGTCCGCAATCGATTATAACGTTCCTCAAATGGAGAACACATCCATGTTCTCTCGTGTTAGGCTGTCATGCTTCTGTGTTCGCAAAATTCCTGACGGTTCCTGATCGCTAAACGTTTGTTTTCCTTTCCTGTCGATCGCAGTTGATGTAGAAGCACCTCCTAGGCTATAATTTGACTTCAGCGGTGAGAGAGAGAGAGGGAGAGAGGGGCACCCGCAAAGTGGTCCTGTGCGCTCGTGTGTGCATGGGGTTCAATTTAAGTCAGAGTTGGTCCGTGCAGTCAATAGTCACGCTTTCAGGACTCCATTACTGGATTAACGTTATCAGACAGCGCTGTAACATGTGTGGGAATTTCTCTCATTATGATGGAGGTGTGGGACTTTTATTATTATGCTCAAAACTTAATAACTTATGCGCAATACCCGCAATCCCGTGCTGAAATTTAGGCCCGGATTTTAAATGCGCATATTTATTTGGCCTCTGTGTCCAATTACATCTGTCTGTTCTTGGTCTTGGATTTTGTGAAATACATTTCTAAAGATCACCTGCTTGCTGCAGCTTTGGTCTGCACGTCCTATTAAAACCGGTCTGTCTTCTTAAAACCGCATCTTTTTCTCTCTCGTGGGCATTGCATTCTCTACATTTTTAGCTAAATATTCATGTACCACATCAACATTTTTGTTCAGTGAATCTTTTGTAAATTGCTTTACAATTACTGTCGGGCCTATAGGCCGATCGCCTGGTTTGCGATTTGGTCACGTCCTTTTAAAACCGTCTATTTCTCTCTCGTGAGCATTTAATCTGCTGCCAGCTTGTGACTCCACATTGCCCAAAATGCTTGATTGCATTGTGTTCTCAACATTTTAGCTAAATGTTGGTGTACCACATGGCATTTTCTTTCAGTGAATCTTTACAATTAGACCTTCTGGCCCTCCTCTTGGCTGCCTTCACTCCTTCATCTTCATTAACATTATTCATTTTGGGCTCAATAGTCCAGTTACATAGTCTCTGTTTTTGGTTTTGGATTTTGTGAAATACATTTCTAAATAAATGCAACTTATAGTCCGGCAAATACGGTACCCAGATGGAAACATAAATGTTTGTGGTGATGAAAGAATCTCTTTCACGGTAAAATGTCATCCTATTCAGAGAGATAATGAGTAGATCATGTGCAGATATTGATGGGCATACCTTACACACACACACAGTGCAACACAAAGCCAGTTTCTAAGGTGCCCTTAAAATGTAGGCTGAAGCCTGAAAGATATGTGTGTGTGCGTGTTTTTAAGATGGCTGTAGGGGGAGCAGATTCTTGAGTTCTATAAATGTGTGGGTGGATGTTTGTCATGCTAGAAGGGTGCGGTGTTTACTGCAGGCTCAAAGAGAACCTATAGGGAAGTTCCTGTGTGTGTGTGTGTGTGTGTGTGTGTTTAATGCTGTCTGTGTGAATTGAGAGAACAGGTTGTGGGTTTATGTGCTAGTAAATGTGTCATGCACACAGTATTGTTTGTCAATATTTTGTGTGTGTGTGTGTTTGTACACTGTATAATTATTGTGGGTGCGAGAGCACCAAAGTAGGTTAATAGGTGGAGTCTGTGGTCATGGGTGCCTGTCGTCTCGTCAGTGTTTCAGTGTGTGTGCGTGTGTGCGTAAATGCCAGTGTTTCAGTGTGTGTGTGTGCGAAAATGCCTGTGTTTCAGTGTGTGTGCGTAAATGCCTGTGTTTCAGTGTGTGTGCGTAAATGCCTGTGTTTCAGTGTGTGTGCGTAAATGCCTGTGTTTCAGTGTGTGTGCGTAAATGCCTGTGTTTCAGTGTGTGTGCGTAAATGCCTGTGTTTCAGTGTGTGTGCGTAAATGCCTGTGTTTCTAAATGCCAGTGTTTGTGTGTGTGTGTGTGTGTGTGCGTAAATGCCTGTGTTTCAGTGTGTGTGTGTGTGGCACAATATACAACAATATACAACAATGTACATCATGGCTTTTTTTTTTTTCTTCCTTAAATTTTCAATGGAAATGGTTCTCAAGTGTTTCGCACAGAATTGAATTCTATTTGTGGTGGCATGTTTACAGAATCAACTTGAATGCAACAGTTTTTAACAGATTAGCGCAGCATGGCTATGATGCTAACCAGATTTAAGCACAATTTAGTACAACCTGGAAAAATCATTGTGTAGTGGTCAATGTTGATATTGTGGTGGGCCGCCACAAATAAGTCAATGTATGGGAAACACTGGTTCTGAAGAGGGAAAGCAAGACTATTAGTGTAAACAGCCAAGGACCGGGCCTGTGTCCCATTGCTCAGAGCTATCTGAAGCATGTTGATTTGATTGATGATTAATTTACTGGTATGGTGAGAATCCATCTTTTTTTTTTTTTTTTTTTTTTTTTTTTTTTTCTTAAATCTTCAATGTGCTTCTGAAGGGCAAAAGCCCAGGTGTGGCACCTGCATGCTCATTACTGCAGTCTAAGCACACTGGGACATAGTTCACATTTCACAGAGCTATCTGAAGTGTGTTGATTTGATTTGATGATTCATTTACCCCTTTGGCCGTATTGTGAGAATCCATCCTTCAGGCTGGGGTTTATGGTGACTCATTGGCTCATTAGCTGTCCTGTCATTCAAGGTCAAAGACTGTGCATTGACCTGTTAATCCTGTCAAGGAAGAAAACACCTCATTTGAGTTCCAGTTATCTTTATGAGTGTGCTTTTAATTTCCTACACACACACACACACACACACACACACACACACACACACACACACACACACACACACACTTCCTCATAGGTGCTGATAACAGGCCTGTAATCCTATCACACGGATACTGAAAGGTACTTCCCTTTTCTCACTGCAGATGGCCTTCCTTTTCGTCAGGTGACCTGCCCTCACCCTGCTCTGAGCCGCTGTTCCTGTAGCCGGACACACACACACACACACTTGCAAATAGACAGTGTAAGGGAGATGTGGTAGCAGCTTGAAGAGTGTGTGTGTGGAGGGATGTAACGATTACCAGTATAATGGTAAACCGCGATAAAAATGTTGACTATAATAATTACCGTTTTCATTTCAAACATCATGATTATCACTGTTGATTACCGTGGTGTGGAAACCGTGTGTTTAATCCTTCCCAGCTTCATCCGAGCCTGCTTTTGACATACAGTAGGCCTGGTACAATGGAACAAAACTGGTACCCGACTGATTCTGTTGTCTAATTGATCGTTTTAACTACGATTTGGATTAGGCTACGCCTGATTTTAAAAGTCGGAACTTTTTCACCGCAAAATGTGCACTGTATCATGTAGCCACTCTGCGGCGTCTTTTTGTGTTCACGTCCACATTAAATCCATTCTACTCACGTTATCAGGAGAATACAGTAGCCTAAAGTTGTATTTTGAACGCTTACTTTGGTCTCACTCATTGCATTCAAATAACAGAAATAGCAAACTCCAAGTAATGGTAGGGCAATTTAAGCTATAAGCACATAGCCAATTAAACATGAAGAAAAAAGTGAACGGGACACTTTTTGAAACTATTTCAGCTTGTGTAGGCCTATCAGTGCTTTGAACACACTTTTAGAAATACCGTGATAATACCGAAAACCGTGATCATTTTGGTTACTATAACCGTGAGGTTAAATTTTAATACCGTTACATCCCTGTGTGTGTGTGCGTGCGTGCGTGCACGAAAGTGTATACAAAAGAAGGTACTTACGTGTCTGTGAGATAAAGGGAACAAGCAATGCTAACCTGTTACTCTGTGACCTCCTGAATCGTGTGTGTGTGTGTCCCTTTCCACATGCTTTTCTCTGATCCAAGCACTATCAACCCGATTAAGAGCGCAGAGTACCAGTTGGAGATATGAGAAACGTGTGTGTGAGGGTGAAGGAGAGGGAAAGAATGTCACTGTGCTTGGAAAGAATTATGTGTGTTATCTGTGTGTGTGTGTGTGTGTGTGTGAGTGAGAGTGTGAGAGAGACAAAAGTTTGTGACCCATCACCCAGTCTACATCACGCCCACTCCCTCTGCACAGCTGGTCTTCTGTGACTGTGTGTGTGTGTGTGTGTGTGTGCATGTACACACTCATCTTGCGAAGAGTTCAGTGAAGGGGCAAAGTTTCTTTGCATTGAGTTCTAGTGAGTTTTGTTTTTTCATCCATCTCTGGTGGAGTGAAATGGATGAATGCCCAGCCCCCTCCCCTTTAGGTGTGGAGTGTGTGTGTGAGAACCAGGAATCACCTCTTGAACCAAAGTTAACAGGCGCTCTGAAGTCGCAACAAAGGTTCTCAGAGGAGGGACGATCTAGTTATCTAGCTTTTTAAAGGTCACTACTGCGGCGGAATAAGAATACTTGCTTTTAGTGAAAAGTGCATGAGCTTAAACTCCACCGTGTGGAAGACGCACACACACACACACACACACACACACACACACACATTCCTTGGAGTGCTTATCAGGACAGCTACTGAGGGCCATTTTAACCTTCTCTTTGCTAAAAGAACCTTAGAGACTCCTTTGCAGAGAATAAATCAGTGTGTATGTGTATTTGAGAAAGTAAAAGTGTGTGTGTGTGTGTTGAGAAAAACAGTGTTATCAGGTGCATTAAGGTCTTGTTCACAGAGAATTAGACAGTGGTGTGATGAGTGTAAGAGAGGAGAAGGTGTGTGTGTGTGTGTGTGTGTGTTAAGTAGAGGGTTGTCAGCAGGTGCTGTGATTCAGCCAGTGTCTTAGTGAGTCATCTATAATCTGCGTAATCTAAGTAATTTGCCCAGCCGATCTCTTTGTGCTGCTGTGCACCGTGTTCCCCGGGAATTCCAAATGAGTGTGTGTGTGTCTGTGTCTGTGTTTGAGTCAGGAATCTTGGTATCAGTGAATGTTCTGTTATGAATGCGTCAGCTCTAATGAATCTACATATGTTATGCACTTTAAATGCAGACACGTTGAAGTGTGAGTGTGTGTGTGAGAGAGAGAGTGAGCGAGAGACAAAAAGAGCCTTATGGTTCTCCTCCTGTATGGCCTGTTTTGTGGGAGCCTGAAAGTTTTCAGCAGCTAAAAACCGTGTGTTTGGGACTGACAGGACTGCATTTTTACTCCTTGTGCTCTATAATTTGGCATGGCACACACACACACACACTCCCTCTGCTACTGTTGGTTGATTAGTTTCCTTGGAAAACGAGTGATTGTTGATGTCTTGGACAACTGTAGAGCTGTTTTCTGTGGAATCTTATCAGATGTCTGTGTGTGTGTTTGTGTGTATGAGGGAGAGTGAGCGTGAATGGGAGATAATGATGGACTGAGACTTAAGTGTGATGTCTCAGTGCTGTCTGTCATGGAGGCCTCAGAGCTGTGGCGGTTGACTGAGTCATGCAGCCCAAGACGGCTGGGTTACTTTGAAGTGTGTGTGTGTGTGTGTGTGTGTGTGTGTGTGTGTGTGTGTGTGTGTGTGTGTGTGTGTGTCTGCGCTCGGGTTAGTGCTTGGCACGTAAAGAGGGGCCCCGTGGGAGTGTGTGTGTGCGTCTGCCTTTGAAGCGCCGCTTACCCTCTAATCTTCACCTTGTGACTGTCCTAAACAGGGCCCAAAGTGGACACGCACGCACGCGCACGGGCGGACACTGCCCAGTGTGCTGGCACGGACGCTGCACGGCAGAAGATGTACGGTGTGTGTTTGGTGGATTTAGTAGCATGGCAGTTTTTTCTGTCATTCTGTCACCCCTGCCCTAGTGGCTATGGGGCAATAGTGGAGGGCTGTAGGCCTAGTCACCATGACCAGGGTTTAAATCTGAGATGGGCGAGACAGGTGTGTGTGTGCGCTGTAGCCTCTTCTTCCACGGGTTGAAAATGAAAAGATATGTGATTGATGCCTCCACTCTGTGGGCTGGTCTGACATGGGAGACGAGTTGAAGATAAAAAGCACTAGGATTAACACACACACAGCCCTGGGCCCCAGTGGGGAGATCTGACGCCTGGGAGAGTGTAAGCATTCTGTCGGCTCGTCCGTTTGAAGTGCGCCTTACTGTATGGAACCTTTGTGTGTGTGTGTATGTCTGGTTCTGAATGAAGTGCGTTGTTGTCTAGGCCACACACAGGTAGAAGTGCCAGAGACATGAAGGGGCTAAAAGCGAGAGCTGCTCTGTCAATGTGAACTCTTCCTTCCTGCCTGCCTGTTGTGAGAAACCCAGACGATTACAGGACTTGAACTCTTCCTTCCTGCCTGTTGTGAGAAACCCAGACGATTACAGGACTTGAACTCTTCCTTCCTGCCTGTTGTGAGAAACCCAGACGATTACAGGACTTGAACTCTTCCTTCCTGCCTGTTGTGAGAAACCCAGACGATTACAGGACTTGAACTCTTCCTTCCTGCCTGTTTGAAACCCAGGCGATTACAGGACTTGAACTCTTCCTTCCTGCCTGTTGTGAGAAACCCAGACGATTACAGGACTTGACTTGTTCATTTGTTTGTTTTGATTTCATTACATTTCTGTTTGTGTTTTATATTATGGGATATTATGTGCCTAGTTTAGTATAATTCAGCTTATTTGAGACCTCCATATTGATCAAACTCCTCTCTCTCTCTCTCTCTCTCTCTCTCTCTCTCTCTCTCTCTCTCTCTCTCTCTCTCTCTCTCTCTCTCTCTCTCTCTCTCTCTCTCTCTCTCTCTCTCTCTCCCCTCCCTCCCTCCCTCCATCTCTCCATCCATCTCTCTATCCCTCTCTTCCTCCATCTCTCTCCCTCCATCTCTCTCTCTCCCTCTCTCTCCCTCTCTCCCTCCATCTCTCTATCCTCCTCTTCTCCATCTCTTCCTCCATCTCTCTTCCATCTCTCTCCCTCTCTCTCTCTCTCTCCTCTCTCCTCTCTCTCCATCTTTCTCTCTCTCCATCTCTCTCTATCCTCTCTCCCTCCATCTTCTCCCTCTCCATCTCTCTCTCTTCAGGGAAAGAGTGGGTTGCTCCCCAGAGAGCGTTAGAGCTTGAGTGGAGATCCCTCTCTCTTCCTCCATCTCTCTTCCTCCATCTCTCTCCCTCCATCTCTCTCTATCCCTCTCTCCCTCCATCTCTCTCCATCCATCTCTCTCCCTCCATCTCTCTCTATCCCTCTCTCCCTCCATCTCTCTCCCTCCATCTCTCCTTCTCTCTGCAGAGCTTCTGTGTTGAGTGGGGTTGCCCCTATATGGCGTTTGGGAGCGTGAGTGGAGACTTCTGCCAGGCACAGCACCTCGCCTTCGTGGACAAGTGAACCGAGAGCCCCCCGAAAGACTACGCTACCCACAAGCCCCCCTGACTGCACCGCCTGCCAACACACTGGGCCTTCCTCCTCACTGCCACCCCATCTCTCTCTCTCGCTCTCTCTCTCTTCCTCCCTCTCTCGCTCAGTCTCTCTTCTCGGTGGCCCGCTCCTCCACAGCCTTGACCTCGTCCGAACCCTGTGACCCCGCCCCCTCCTTCCAGAGTTCTCTAGCACTCTGCACCGCGCGGCTCTGCGCCAGACACCCATCGGACGCTCGTCTGCTCCTGCAGTGATTTCTCGGACTAGCCTGTCTTCCTCACCGCTCCTGAATGGGGTAAAGCTCCAGCACTCTCCTCGGATGCCTCTACTGTAGTCTCCCCTCGCCTCCCTCCATTTTGTTTTATATGTTTGTGTGTGTGTGTTTGTGTGATTTTTGTTGTGTTCTGTAATCATTTTGTTCTCCGTTGGAACACTGTGGAGTAGCGTAGCCCTCATATATTTTATTTTGTAAGTTTTGTTTTTTTGTTTTTAAACACACAAGGAGATGTGTCATCTCCTTGCTGTGTGTGTGTGTGTCATATGTTGAATCCCCTTTCTTGAGTTTGACCCTAGTGCCCCCCCACCCACACTGTTCTCTTGTGTTGGGTTTTCTGTAAATTATTATTTTATTGGAAAGTTCTCTCTGACTTCTGAGCCAAAACCCTCTGTAAAAGTCTGTGTTTTTTGTTTTGTTTTTGTTTTTAGTTTTATCATTATTATCAGTTGTAAGTCAGTGCATTAAGTCTCAGAGCAGTTAAAGCAACTGTGTGTGTGTGTGTGTAGGTTCAGGACTGTGAAAGTGAAGAGTGTGTGTCTGTGCTGTAATTGTTTCAAGACGTCTGGCCAACATGAACCGCCCGGCAGCAGTAGAGATCTCCTACGATGGGATGAAATTCCTCATCACACACAACCCCACCAACTCTACACTCAACAAGTTCACAGAGGTAAACACACAAACAAACACACAAACAAACACTACCCCAACAACTCTACGCTCAAACAAGTTCAGAGGTACACACACACACAACCCCACCAACTTTACGCCACACACCTCTACACTCAACAAGTTTAGAGGTACACACACCCCCCAACCCTATGTTTAACAACATTGTAGTGTGACTGTGATTGCCAATGTGTTTTGACCCTCTGTGTGTGTGTGTTTAGGAACTGAAGAAGTTTGAAGTGAAGACGCTGGTGAGAGTGTGTGATGCCACCTATGACAAAGCCCCTGTGGAGATGGCCGGAATCACGGTCCTGGTAAGAATCTGTGCCTCTTCATCCTCTTCCTCCTCCTCCACTTCCTCCTCTTCCTCCTCCACCTCCTCCTCTTCCTCCACCTCCTTTCTCCTGCTCCTCCTCTTCCTCCTCCACCTCCTCCTCCACCTCCTTCCTCCTCCTCCTCTCCTCTGCCGACTGGCTAGTTCTCTCTATTCAGCAATTTTTTATTCAAGAATAATATATTATTAGAGATCCATTCACTCATTCCTTGCCAACCCAGACTGCCTCAAGAAACTAAAAGAGTGAGTTAGTAAACAAACAAACAAACAAACAAACAAACAAACAAGCAAGCAAACATGTTTGCGTTCTCTCTGTGTCTGAGTAGACGGAACCAATGCACCGTTTTGTTTTATTTGTTTGAAGACAACTGGCACCACCCACCACAGACTCGCTTGGAAGAAACCACATTCAGACAGGAAGAGACTTTTACAGTGATGTATTGACCAGAGGCCAGGGAATGGTGATGAAATTCAGCTGCAGAATAACCATCGGAGAAGTGAAACGTTACACTAATCTTAACCTCTGGGGGACGAGCAAATGTCTGTTAGTCCTCAGAGTGAATCGGTCCTTCCTTTTGACCTCTGAGTGATTGACCTTTTTTTCTTTCACTTGCTCTGGCGCACGTACACCCACATACACACGCACACCTGGTCAAAGTTAAAACGGTAGTAATCTATAATACCAGAGTGGAGTCAGAGGTCATATTGCATGTTGGGTGTCCCTCACTGTGTGTGTGTGTGTGTGTGTGTGTTGAACTCCCTACACCCTTGAGCTGGTTAAGACCAGACTAAGTGGGGAGGAGGGAGCAAGCTGAGGATTCAGGCTTTTTTTTTTCAGAGGCCCACACCTTTTCCTAGAAGAATTGGCACTGTGGATACACAGACACACAAACACACTGCAGTAGGGAGTCTGTCTCTATGAAGGCATTGCACCCAGATGATTTGGGTTGGTCTGTGTGTGTGTGTTCTTCTCCCTTATACTGTGTGTGTGTGTGTGTGTGTGTGTGTGTGTGTCTCCTACCCTTGAAAACTCCTCACTTTCAGTGATCTGTGTGTGTGTTGAACTCCCTTCACCCTTGAGCTGGTTAAGACCAGACTAAGGTGCTGTTTACACGACGCCGGTTTTTGTGAAACCGGTGAGGTTTTGTTAACGGTTATGCCTTGCACACGACGCCGGCAGTTTAGGAGACTGAAACCGATAGCTTTTGAAACCGGCTTCCGAAGTGGGAACTTTTGAAACCACCGGCTAACTTTCGCCGTGTAGACGCCTGTAGGTGCGAAGCCAGCAACTTTATGACGACATAGCCCCACCTCTCAACTCAGCCACGGCACTCGACCCGACACGCTGCTTGTCAAAACAAACTAAACCATTTATTTATCATATTAAAATGTTTTTCTTTCCCCGGTCATGATTTATGTGCACAATGTAGCCCATCAGCCTTTAGTGGCTAAGTTAGAAGCACACGTTAGCTTAACTTAGTTAAACATTAGCCTACTGCATGTTAGTGTTTTCTCCAGTGGTGCTCAGACCTAATGCAATGCGTAGGCTAAGCATTTGAAATTCCACATAGCAGTCACATACCTTGAAAATGAACTTTATTAGTTTAAGAGTTGAATTGAAAACCGAATTGTCTGTAGTCTCCTTATTTCATGCGACTGCTTAACAAACTGTTTCAACAATGTTTTCTTCTACGCAATTCACGCAAATTAAACGTGAAGCTTCTGCACAGCGGCGCCACCGACTGGTCTGGCATATGCACTACAGCACATTTAGCCGGTTACACCTCTGTGTGTGCACGCAAGTTTTTTCTTTACCGGTGTCGTTAAAGGTGTGAAAGCGGTAAGAGAAAATTCACCCGGCGGTTTCGTGTAGACGTAGCCTGAGTGGGGAGGAGGGAGCAAGCCGAGGATTCAGGTTTCTTTCCCCAGAGGCCCACACCTTTTCCTAGAAGAATTGGCACCGTGGATACACACACACACACACACACACACACACACACACACACACACACACACACACACACACACACACACACACACAATGCAGTAGGGAGTCTGTCTCTATGAAGGCATTGCACCCAGATGAATTGGGTTGGTCTGTGTGTGTGTGTTCTTCTCCCTTATACTGTGTGTGTGTTTGTCTCCTACCCTTGAAAACTCCTCACTTTCAGTGATCTGTGTGTGTGTTGAACTCCCTTCACCCTTGAGCTGGTTAAGACCAGACTAAGTGGGGAGGAGGGAGCAAGCTGAGGATTCAGGTTTTTTTTTCCAGAGGCCCACACCTTTTCCTAGAAGAATTGGCACTGTGCACGCACACACACACACACACACACACACACACACACACACACACACACTGATCACTGAGCAATGACATTGAGGAGTTTTCAAGGGTAGGAGACACCTTTTCCTAGAAGAATTGGCACTGTGGATACATACACACACACTGATCACAGATCACTGAAAGTGAGGAGTTTTCAAGGGAAGGAGACAAACACACACACAGAGTATAAGGGAGACGAACACACACACACACACAGACCAACCCAATTCATCTGGGTGCAATGCCTTCATAGAGACGGACTCCCTACTGCAGTGTGTGTGTGTGTGTGTGGGGAACAGACCATCTTGTGAGGTGGTGGTGTTCGTCCAAGCCGCTTGGGGCCCAGGGACGATTAGTGCTGAGGACACACACGCACACACACACACACACACACACACACACACACACACACACACACACACACACACACACACACACACAACCAGGCGATCGCCCACGGAGCTCTTTTAATCCTGTGTGTCAACATCACAACAGGCACTCCACAGAGAAGGTGTGTGTGTGTGTGTCTGTGTGTGGCTGTCTGAGGAGGACACGGTCCTCACCTCTCCGCTTCAGAGAGGAATACTTCTTGTGGGACTGCGTGTGTGTGAGAAAAGGGGAATGAAAAGAGTGTGAGTGTGCCTGAGCCTTGTGGTTTTTGAGTGTGTGAGTGAAAGAGAACCTGTTCTAGCCGGCTGTGAGACAAGCTTAGCAGAACTCCAAGCCCTCCCACCTGCTGTGTTCTCTCTCTCTCTCTCTCTCTCTCTCTCTCTCTCTCTCTCTCTCTCTCTCTCTCTCTCTCTCTCTCTCTCTCTCTCTCTCTCTCTCTCTCTCTCTCTCTCTCTCTCTCTCTCTCTCTCTCTCTCTGTGTGCACACGCATACTTGCACAAGCCCCTAGCGAAGCATATTCTCTGGGTCAGCCACCAATTGTGCCAACCTCACACGTCTATGTGGGCCCGATGGCAGCTCTGGTAGTGGCGCTGGTCCAAGCTTTTGTAACTTCAGGACATATCGCCCCAACTCTACACACAAATCTAAAAGTAGGGCATGTCTTTAATTATACACTGCATCCTTCATTTCACACACAATCCACCATTGTCGTTTCTTACCGCACTGGTGACCCACAATGTGTGACTTAAACTGTGTGCCGCCACTGAGTTGGAAAACACATATGTTGTCATTGTTTAACATGTTAGTACCAGACTTGCTTTAGAGAAAAGCTGCTCAGCTCTCCCATCAACTGAGTGCAGCAAACTGCTACCATAGTATAACTTAGCGAGTTTAGGAAAACATTTTACTCGTGTCTAAAATCTCTTCTGTGTGACATGAGTATATATATATATATATATATATATATATATATATATATATATATATATATATATATATATATATATATATATATATATATATATATATATATATATATATATATATATATATATATAAATAAATAATGTGGCACTGGGTGATCTCAGGGGAATCGGTACTCTATAGTACCAATGTAATTTGATTGGTCCAATTTAAAAAAAGGTACTGTTCAGTAGCCTACCCTAGTCGGGGGTGCATGGCTTCCCAAAAGCATAGTCGCTAACTTAAGTTAGCAACTTTGTTGGTTGCAATGCAATTTCACATTGCCAACCAACTAAGTTGCTAACAGGTGCTATTGGGCTATTTGTTTGTTTGCCTGCCTGTCTGTCTGTCTGGTTGGTGCTGGTGTGTGTGCACTGATGGGAAACACTGTGTTCTCCACAGAGAGAGAACATTAGCCCTGTGCGTCATGCCTCCTGAACCTCATAGCCCTTTTTCTTTCACACCTCCTCCCCTCCTCCCCTCCTGGCATGCTGATCTCTCCATCTTAGTCCACCCATCCCTCTCTCTTTCTCTCCATCTCTTTCACACTCACTTTCCTCTATTCTTCCTCTGTCTCTTTCATACACACTCTTAGTAACTCTTTTGTCTCTCTCTCTCTCTCTCTCTCTCTCTCTCTCTCTCTCTCTCTCTCTCTCTCTCTCTCTCTCTCTCTCTCTCTCTCTCTCTCCTTGGATTTCCTTATTGTATTCCCCTCATTTCCTCTGTCTCAGTCAACCCTCTCTTCTCAGCTGCAGGAGGGGAGAACACACACACATGCCCCCACACACACGATCCACACACACCTACAGGAGGGGCTGCGAGAGCGTGTGTGTGTTGGGCAGAGTGTAGAGGTCAGTTCTCACATGGTTTGCAGTGGCCCACTTCACTCCTGCTCTCCGTGAGAACTCTGCGCTCTCGTCTCCCATGCTGCTCTCTGGGTGTGTTGCCTGTAACCATAGACCGTGCGGATAAGGCCCCGTGGACACACACTATATCACACTGATCTCAAACGCCTGTGAAAACAGATCAGACCTGCTCACACACACATCGCCTCTTGTCCCCCTTAGCCTCATTCCTGTCACAGCAGAACTCTTACTCAAATACCTCAGTCAGTCTGATCCCTTTTGTTTTGTCCCCTTGGGCTTTCCATAGGACTGGCCCTTTGATGATGGAGCCCCTCCCCCCACCCAGATCGTAGATGATTGGCTGAACCTGTTGAAGACCAAGTTCAGGGAGGAACCTGGGTGCTGCATCGCTGTCCACTGCGTGGCCGGACTGGGCAGGTGAGTCGCATCACAGATGCCTTCAGATCTAGACGTGCGTTGCACCAGTGGTTCTTAAACTGGGGGTCGCCAGAAGTTTTGGAGGGGTCGCGAAATGATTTGCAGTCTGAATTAAAGACTTTTTTTCTAAAGGTTTTTAGTCAAAGGCTGCCATTGACATAATGCCTTTGGTGTTGACATAGCCTACCTATGACAGAAAACATTTTCTGCATTTGCCTACAATGCCCATCTCGCAACATTTCAAAATCAAATTCCACCGATTATAGAGAAGGGGGTCGCGAGACTTGGCCCATGTTTTTTGGGGGGTTGCCAGACAAAAAGTTTAAGAACCACTGCGTTACACCACCAAGATGTACACTTTGACAGACACATGTGCCCGCTGCGCAAGTTCCATTAAAATGTTGGGGCCTTCCTAATGAACCGGCCTTTCTGATATTGGGTCCTTCCTAATAAACGGGCCTTCCTAATGTTCGGAGATCCAATAATGTTGTAGCCTATAATAAGACGGTTGAAGCGGAGCAAACGATTGACATTGCGCTATCTTGGTCAGTAATTAAGGATCTTTGCGATACTGACCGCTGCAAAAATATAATGACCCTGGCAACAGGTTTTGAACTATGAATTACGTCTTTCATATCATGCCGTGAACAGTTTGTTCGCTGTCGCAGTGGAACTTCATTGAAAGTGTAAGCCAGCAAGCAATACGTTTCTATGCAACATCTGAAACTTTCAACTTCTTTGTGTGGCGGTCAATTTGGTGTTTTTTAGCAGACGCTTCACTCTGCACGTATAACTACTGTAGATTACACACAAACAGGTGTGTGTGTGTGTGTGATCACACATGGTTTCGTCAGATGCTCATCTGCAATGTAAATTCTGCTTCGATGCACACTGAATATAAGGAGCCTATAGTATACTCGCTAGAACTACAAGATGGACACACGCACACGCCCACACACACACACAGAGCGAGAGATTGAGATCTGGCCTTGCAGGCAATTGAGGCAGAAGTGTTTTAAAGAAGCCAGCAGTTTGGCTGAGTGTATGTGTGTGGGCCTTCACAGCTGTGACAATTGCGCCGCCACACTTTTGTGGGGTGGGTGTGTGAGCGAGAAAATTTGTCACCAGCCTCTCTTCTCTGAAAGGTGCAAAGCAGTTCCACTTTTGCACACGTAGTTCTCACACATACATCGCACCACTGCCAACCTCGCTCACACACACGCAGTGCACGGCACCCCAGTTAACCTCACTCGCAGTCAAATAAGCTTTTCAGAAGCTTTACATCTCAAAAGTAGGAAGTACAGCTTTCAAAACGACACAGCTGTATCTGACGCGTCAGCGCCGGCCTCTCATTCGAGTACTGAACTCCCTGACCCCGGGGGAAGGGAGAGGAACCGAGAGGAGTGGAGCACTTTTGTTGGCTTGGTCTCAAGTGCTGGTTTTTAGGGGTCACCGTCTCTCCCTCGTGCCGGTCCTATGAGATCTGTGCATAAATGAAAGATAACATGCTTATGTTTCCTCCCCTCCTCTCCGTTATGAATCAGGAGGTGGTGAGGCTGTGGCTCTCTCTCTCTCTCTCTCTCTCTCTCTCTCTCTCTCTCTCTCTCTCTCTCTCTCTCTCTCTCTCTCTCTCTCTCTCTCTCTCTCTCTCTCTCTCTCTCTCTCTCTCTCTCTCTCTCTCTCTCTCTCTCTCAGAGCTCCCGTGCTGGTGGCCTTAGCCTTAATTGAGTGTGGGATGAAGTACGAGGATGCTGTCCAGTTCATAAGGCAGTAAGTATCGCCGACTAATAGCTATCAGTTTCAGAGAGACTCCGACTAGTTGCTGAAAGTTTATCAATTCATAAGACTATATCTCAGCCACGTTCAGAGGACTGTAAGTAGCTCTCCGTCCTTTTTCTCATGTAAGTGTCTGGTAGTCCATTTCTTAAAATGGGAATAGCCTCTCTTAGTTTAGTTCAGAAGAACTACAGAAGTACAGTTTACAAGATGAAAATTGTGTTATTGGTAACTAGGAGAACAGAAGGACTACCTTTCATTTAACAACTGTAGTTTTATAAGAACACTATTGAAACGCAGCACAGGGCTGCCCATGTGCACAAATGACTTTCCATCACACATACAAAAGATGTTCAGCATTCTCTCTCTGTGTGCACACACACTCTCTCTCTCTCTCTCTCTCTTTCTTTCTTTCTTTCTTTCTTTCTCTTCTCTCTTTCTTTCTTTCTTTCTCTCTCTCTCTCTCTCTCTCTCTCTCTCTCTCTCTCTCTCTCTCTCTCTCCTTCCTAACTAGGAAGAGACGTGGAGCCTTCAACTCCAAGCAGCTTCTTTACCTGGAGAAGTACCGGCCCAAGATGCGCCTGCGCTTCAAGGACTCCAACGGCCACAACTGCTGCATCCAGTAGACCGCCGCCGGAGCGTTCCGCGCCCAACACCATACCTTTTTTTAGCAAGCAGAAGACGACGACAAAGAAGAAGAAGAAACCAAACTCGAACCGATACAAAAAAAAAAAGAAAAACAAAATATTTGCTATGTAGGGACAGAAGCCGAGCGGAGTCAGCAAAGCGTAAATGTTGTGGTGATTGTGTTTGTCTTGATACTGGACAGCGAGGAGCGGTTAACGGAGGACAGGACTGTGTGCAGGACATAGGCCTGTACAACACACCAGCTGTATGATTTCAGAGCTAGAGGTCAAAGCACACCGATTAGGCCCACCTCCTGGTTACCTGTGCACCAATCACGGGCTTAGAATCTCACTTCCTGTTGGCCTGTGAGCCAATCGCAGGCTAAAATCCCTCCTGATCTTTTTTTTTTTTTATACCCCCACACACCACCCACCCTTTCCCCTGATCTAATCATGGGATAGCCTTTTTTATTTTTGTTTTTTATTCTACATGAGAAATGTTGTTTAAATGAACCAGTGGTAATAGAGATTTATACATGTGAAATTGTAATGATATTAATGATTTTTATTAATAACATTATTGGTATGATTATTCATGGGCCAGACTTATGTACTTTTAAAATTTTGTTTTGAAGCCTTCTTACACAAACTCAAGTTGTTTTGGTCAAAGTGACTGTAGGATGGGCATGGGTGTTATTGCACGAACACAAAGAAACTGAACAGGTTCCATTCAAATGCAGTAACTTTCTTCTCTCTTTCTCTCTTTCTCTCTTTCTTTCTTTCTTTCTTTCTTTCTTTCTTTCTTTCCCCCCCCCCCCCATCTTCTGGGAATTTCCCTCTGTAATTTTGGGGGGTTTCGGATGGGCTTGACATATATTCTCTGTATTTATTCTGTTTAATTAATCTCTGCCTGGAGTTGGGTAGGGGCCAGAGACCCTTCACACTCGAAGACACACACACACACACACACACACACACACACACACACTGACTTATCTGTTATCTCTTCTTTTAAACAACCATGTTTTCAGTTTTGTTTTCTGAATTTCTGGGGAGTGCAATATTCAGTCCAGCTTAAAGAAGGCAGGCCTCACCCCTGGGACCGTCCTACACGCGCACACACACACACACACACTCAGACAAACACACAGGGACTTACACGTGCACACACACCAATGAAAATCGCACAGGAGGAGGCTTGGTTGGTTAAGGTACTTGCTCACTTATCATGGCTGTTCACTCCTGTTTTAAAAAGGTAATCGTCAACCCACACACACACACACACACACACACACACAGTCTCACTGTGACCCTACTGTTCAGCCCACAGTCACTGAAGGAAGGTTGCTGCAGCCATGCCGTGTGTAAGGGGTGATCAGTTCAAGATTTATTTTGTATAATTTCCTCCGAACCTTTACCCCCTTACTTTGTCTTGGTTTTAAAATAAATGAATATAAACTGTTCAAGCTTGAGTCTGTTATTCAGTAAATCTTCGACTGACTTTTGACTGTTTGACTGTTTGTGTGTGTGTGTGTTTAGCCCAAGCATGTTGAAGCCTATATGCAGATGTTATAGATGTTTCGATTAGATTCAACTTTGTCATTGTGCAGAGTACAAGCACAAAGGCAACTAATTACAGTATCTGGTGTAATATAAAGGTGCAGACCTGCCAGTACTACAAGAGAATATAGAACACAGTAACCAGGATACAGAGCCCTTTAATCTTTTAATCAATGTAGTGTAAGTGATTCACCAAACTCAATACAAAATTTGATCCAGTGTCTAACCCATTGATCATGATCGCCCCCTACTGTGCTTTATTCCGCATTGCAACCATTCACTTCTCTATTGACAATATTGTTTGTAAGTTGTAACTTTACTCAAAGCTGCGAAGCAAATGCAAAGTCCTTATCCCGAGAGCTGTAGGCCTACCTCGATTGAGCAGTTGGCCTGTGTTGGCCAGTCAAACCCTTTTAGTAAACATTCTGACACGAAGGCTTCGGGCTACAGCGGAAATTATTCACGCATGTCTGTTCTGGTTGGATCAGCTTTGGTATCGCCTATGTATGGCGGCTCCCGAAAGAAATCGTGCCTCCCATAGATGAGTCAGGCGCACGTGGAGCAGCCACTCGTGAGAATGAGTCATCTATTGTGAAATTATGTCACACCAAAGTCCCGTCCTTCGGCCGGACGGACCAACTGAAGGTAGGCGGGGCGGGTTTGACGAGATAATCGTAGGCTAGGCTACTATTCGGGCAAAGCTGTTTTTGGTTCACGTTTTTTAATGGTAGTGGTTGGAGACAAGCCGTAGACTAGGACATTGATGAAAATATCATTCGTGAAAGCATGGCTATGTGTGTTGTCGTGCAGATCTACATATTGTACCATAACGGCTCTCAAATCTCTAAGAAAGTAGGCCTAGTTCTACACGGTCTAAGTCGTTTATTATGACCTACGCAGTTTCCAAAAAATTAAAGACGGAGGTTGCAAACCGCACAGCCATCCGACATGTGTGTCCGTCCGTTAAGCCCTAAGCACCTGACTGTCATTTTCGCCGCCTTGTTGCCCAGACTGTCTAAAAGGAACCACTGACTAGGAGTACCACTACGCCACCTGCTGTCTGCATAGGGAATAACTTGAACAGGGCATATTTAGCGTCTTGAAGGGCCTACTCAGTTCTTTACTTAAATAGGCTAGCCTAGAAACTTACTTCTAATAAAATAAAAATTGAAATAAAAATGTCTACCTTCCCTACAGACTTTGTTCCTAGCCCATTCTAATTATGACCGCCGCGCAGCGAAGCGGCGGTCATGTAGGTTTAGTCAGATTTTTTTTTTTTTTTTTTCTTTTTCGCATGCCCAAATTTCCGTCAAGGATTCCCGGGACACTGAAAGACCGGGGTACACGAAATGTGGTGGGCATGTAACCCCACATGGATAGCACGTTTTGATCTGTAGCCCCCCCACTGGACTGGACCCCCCGAAAGGAGGGTAGGGCAGACACAGTTTTCTGTGAATATCTTGAGAACCATAGGGCCTAGGATGACCAACGTTTTCCGTATGTTTGCCACCAGGGGTCATGTTAACCCATTCCATGTGCACACATGTGCATAAACAGATACACATGCACACACATACATTCACAGTAATCATACGTATGACACATACTCACACAGTAGACATATGTACGCATGCATGCACATGCACAAACACACAAGCACGCACACACACACATACACATACATAAACATAAACGTGTGCACGCACACAATTCAAGAATTTCTCAGAATTATGAACAGGCAAGATGGGGGTGGGGTTGTATAAAATCAATTTTACATGTGAAATCTATGAACTAATCATGTTTTGGTACTTGTTGTTTAGCAGATACCAGTGAGAATTGAGTGTGGATAATGCAATTTAGTGAGACAGTTAGAATCATATAGGCCTTTCAGCGTGATTTATTTTTGTGGAAAAAATGTGCTGGACTGGGCGGCGGTCATATTTTGTACCGCTCTGCGGTACATCTAGTTTTAAATAGATGGAGTGTGATGATGACTCATAGCAGGTCTGTAGCCTACCACTGTCAAATCTTAACTGTTTTGTCTTTCAAATGCTCAAATCCATGTGAATTTATATGGGATAATCTCTTTATCTGAACAGAGTGTAGAGCTGACAGGTTGAAGGGAGTCAGTCTGCTCCCAGCGAGCTTCACAGAACACCAGGCTTAATGATTTCCAGTAATGCTAAAGCTCTTGTAGAATATGCACCCTGACAGTCAGAGATGTTCACCCAAACACAGAGCACTCATCAGCTGTCATACTCACATACATCAAATAATGCAAACAAGTATTGACATACTTTTCCCTTTTGCAGATCACGCCGAACATTACATTTTTTCATACGCGATGGCCTTATGGCACAAAAAGGCTTATTGTGTGATTATGCTACAGTACATGACAGAGATACAATTTACCCACCATTATAATCAGGAGAAATAGCCCTTTCAAATGCAATAAAATATAATTAATATTTTTGAGGAGAACACACATCATTTTTTAAAAATATCTTTAAAATTCAACCCCCAAAAACACAAAACTATCAGTTTGTCAAGATTAATCTCATTTTACCCCCAATTTCTGTTGTAGATAGAGAACAACTTAAGAGTGTGTGGGAGATTCACAATGTTGTCCTCTACTCAGTGATAAAAACAGAACAGACGTGTCACCTTTTGTTCAAAAGTTATGATAAATGTATTAGACCTTTGTAGATGGCACAAAACATTCCGTTTTTTCATACTTGATGCCCTTGTGAGACAAAAAGGCTTATTGTGTGGCCATGCTACATGGCAGAGATAAGATATACCCCCCATTGTAATCAGGAGAACTAGGCCGTTAAGTATAAGTATAGTATATATACTTTTTTGATCCCATGAGGGAAATTTGGTCTCTGCATTTATCCGAATCCGTGAATTAGTGAAACAAACACAGCACACAGTGTACACACAGTGAGGTGAAGCACACACTAATCCCGGCGCAGTGAGCTGCCTGCATCAACAGCGGCGCTCGGGGAGCAGTGAGTTAGGTGCCTTGCTCAAGGGCACTTCAGCCGTGCCTACTGGTCAGGGTTTGAACCGGCAACCCTCCGGTTACAGGTCCGAAGTGCTAACCAGTAGGCCACGGCTGCCCAAAAAAATGTTTAAAATGTTCTACATCATAGTTTATAAGTTTGAGTGTAACACAGGTTGTTTTTAAACGATACCTTCAAATAAATTAAAATCTTGAATCTTGAATCAAAATTCAACATAAAAAACACGACATCTCTGTGTCCAGATAGGGACAACTCATTTGTTTTAAGAGTGTATGCTTTCTACCTGACATGGGACTTGACCAAACTCAAAATAAAGAAATTGTCAGATAAGAAAAGTAGAAATTGAATTACAAATGTAACCAAATTATGATCACTATAATCACTGTCATTATTGTTATAAGCAACTCTTATCACAACCAGAAATGTGCACGCGCCCATTGGGCACACACATACACAAACATGCTTATGTAACCTGCGTTGTGTTGAACCTGCACGATTCAGCCCTGCACACGCCCGGACTCGAACCCGCGAACAGCAGCACCTCGATCGGAGTATGGCGCTTTAACAATTGAGCCAATAGCCCAGGCTACTGGCTCGCGTATGCCAGCAACACTCTTGAGGCGTCGGGGAGTGAGGTTTACCAACGTTCCACAAGCACAGCTAAGCTAGCTGGCATCCGTTACACTTACCCATCTGAGGATGATGTGAGATTACTCTAAATTTAAAAAAATCACAGGTCTGATAGTGAATAGGTTGTTTAGTTTTATTATGGCCGCCGCGCAGCGAAGGTTTAGTCAGATTTTTTTTTCTTCGCATGTCCAAATTTCCGTCAAGGATTCCCGGGACACTGTAAGACCGGGGTACACGAAACTTGGTGGGCATGTAACCCCACATGGATAGCATGGAACCATAATTTTTCACTTTGATCTGTAGCCCCCCCGCTGGACTGGACCCCCCAAAAGGAGGGTAGGGCAGACACAGTTTTCTGTGAATATCTTGAGAACCGTGGGGCCTAGGATGACCAATTTTTGCGTATGTTTGCCTCCAGGGTCATGTAAACCCATTCCATATGCACACATGTGCATAAACAGATACACACACACACACACATACATTCACAGTAATCCTACGTATGACACATACTCACACAGTAGACATATATACGCATGCATGCACATGCAGACACACAGGCACTGACGCAAAAAATTGGTCATCCTAGGCCCTACGGTTCTCAAGATATTCACAGAAAACTCTGTTGGTGTATGGTCACTAAATGTACACATAAATTAATTTATTGTATGGCCCCCCATGAACGAAAGTCCACAAAACTTGGCATGCATTCGGAGGGTTTAGAGTCATAATGATCCTACGCTTTCAATTGCGTGCAGTTTTGACCAAGTCAGCCAGAGATATTGTGATTACAACACCTAATTTTTTGCTTTTTAATTTTTATCTAGGTGGCGCTATACATGAAATAAGTGGTAATGGGATGGGTTGACATGGCCCCTTAAGACCAACATACAAAAAAAGGTGGTCCTCCTAGGCCCTACGGTTCTCGAGATATTCACATAAAACTGTGTCCAGCCACCTACAGGCCCGTTGGTGTACAGTAGGGTTTCTCAACAGGGACCGCCCCCTGGGGGGCGTTCGTACTACCTGGGAACGTGAGAGGTTTTTTTTTTTTTTTTTTTTTTTTTTTACATTTTAAACTTTCATGGTTTTCACATATTTTTGGTGCAAAAATAGGCTATTTTCATTCATGGGTTTCCCCACTACCGTCCCAGCTACATTTTACTGTTTATCTATGCTCAGTGGTCATACAGTGCAGTTCGGGCCTGCACACGCCCGGACTCACGTTCCCCAGCCCCAGCTATCGTCATCTCTATAGCCCGTTTTCCGCTCGCTGTTGTTCTGCAGCTGCTCTGAGCGTAGTCTCCACGAAAAGACTGTTGCTAATCCGTTGGATTGTTACGGTGCATATGTTGTTCACGTGATGTGCACTTGATCTTTGTCCATGATAAAATTACACGTCTTGTTGCCTACATTAAATAAAAAAAGAAAAAAAAGAAAAATAAATCATTACAACCAATGCTGATGTGGTAGTGTTTTTTTTTTACCCAACCAGTCTCCTATTGCTTAGGGACATTTTCTTATAATTCCAGAAGAAACCAAAACAGCACAGAAATGGGCTCGTTTTTTTATTTAAGCAATATAGCATGAGTGTGAGTGGCCTAATAGCCCACCCAGGGGTGATTTTTTTCCGCCCATGAACGGAATTCCACGAAACTTGGCGCGCCTTCAGAGGGTGTCATAATGATCCTACACTTCCAATTTTGTGCAGTTTTGACCATGTTAGGTCACAGATACCTGCGATTACAACACCTCATTTTTACTTTTTTGTTTTTAACTAGGTGGCGCTATACATGAAATGAGTGGTTATGGGATGGGTTGACATGGCCCCTTAAAATCAACAGACGAAAAAAAGGTGGTCTTCCTAAACCCTACGGTTCTCGAGATATTCACAGAAAACTGTGTCTGCCCTACCCTCCTTTTGGGGGGTTCAGTCCAGCGAAGGGGGCTACAGATCAAAACAAAAAACGATGGTTCCATGCTATCCATGTGGGGCTACATGCCCACTAAATTTCGTGTACCCCGGTCTTTCAGTGTCCTGGGAATCCTTGACGGAAATTTGGCCAAACGAAAAAAAAAAAAAAAATCTGACTAAACCTATATTCGCTGCGCGGTGGTCATAATAATGTGTCGACAAGTAGGTTTGGGTGTATGAGCTCCCATCATAGTTAGCCACCCAAAAACCTCATAATCTTAGCAGCCAACCTGACAGCCTGAAAGCTAAACAATACTAAGTGTACTAATACATTTAAAACCAACTTTGGTAACACTCCATAATAAGGTGCCATAATAAATTGCAAACTAGTAATTACCTAACCCTTTGTTAATATTTGTTAATTGTTACTAAAATGTCTATTTGGCACAAGTTAATAGTTTTTTCATGATTAATTAAATATTAGTTGTTTGCATAAAATCTCTATGTTAATGTTTTAACAAATCTATTAACTAATATTGTATTAATATTTGTTAATAGTTAACTAAATTAGTTAACTAAGTTAAATGTCTTTTTGGCACTAATTAACAGTTATTTCTTACATCATTTAAATGTTAAATGTTTATTTACAAACTATATGCTAATATAAAAGTTAATGACATTTTATTATTTATCTAGCTTTTCTGATTAGCTTTGTGGAGAATTTATGGAATTTATGGTTTATGGCTTTATGGTCTTGTGGGGTGTATAAGGCACCCTACTGCCAGTGGTTGGTTGTGTGAGAGTTTGCGCTCCTCTTCTTCCACTTCATCCTTATTGGATACCTCTGTGGTTGGCTGTCCTGTAATTGGTGACTCTGTCTAGTGTTTGAAAGTAGTGTACTCTTTGCCTTTGGAAGTACTATTTGGTTGCTGCTTGAATTTGGTGAAAATCAGGGGAGGGGGGTGTAACAGAGTTAGAAATGTAATTTAGTGTTTGTATGTGATTTTCGTCATAATTAAGCAGCTTTATTGAGATTGGTGTTTTGGAGCCCCCTTTGGAGAACCGGTATACTGCAGCTCTGCTGCGTTTTGTCCTTGTATTGTTGCCATAGCCGATCAGAAGCGGTATGCTTTGCATTGCGTAGGTTGACTCTATAAAGCACTCCCCACTTTGTTTTCATTTTGTAACTGTAAAATGTTGTTTAAGTTGAAAACTTCGATATAACACCTGTATTAAATTATTTTACATGTATTGTTAGGATTTGGGTGCAATTCTAGCAACTTAGAGAATGTTTACTAATATAATAATGTTTTCATTATGACCACGAGTCAATACACACTGAGTCTAACGTGACTAGCTGTAAACTCCGCTAGCAACTTTTCATGCATTCAGTGTAGTTTAGCTTAGCGTGCATGGCAAGTGCAATTCAGTCTAGCAGGAAAGGAATGTACATTTAGTTTAGCATTATGTTTATGCATTACCTCCGTATGGTCTATGTCTGTGAGTGTTTAGTGAGTCAGAATATTAATAAACTGTCGTTCTGTGCACCTGAACATTCCATGTTGCATGTCTCCCTTGCTAGTAGGGCTGACCGTGATGGTATAGGAATGATGCATGTAATATAGCCCATTCAACTACTTCTTTTTATTTTGCTTGTGCAGATGCCGTTTTATGTATGCCAGTGCCTGAAGGCATGTTTTGTTTTAACTTTTCCTAAAGTAATAAATGTGATAAGCCAGTTTTGGTCTCATTCCCTTCACCGTCTGACTAATAGTTATATATTACTAATATATTAATAAAGCTTAACCAACTTTATTATAAGGGTCCCCCATACTAATAGTTATATATTACTAATATATTAATTAAGCTTAACCAACTTTATTATAAGGGGCCCCACACTGATAGCTATACACTACTAATATATTAATTAAGCTTAACCAACTTTATTATAAGGGTCCCCCATACTGATAGTTATATATTACTAATATATTAATTAAGCTTAACCGACTTTATTATAAGGGGCCCCATGCTTATAGCTATATACTACTAATATATTAATTAAGCTTAACCAACTTTATTGCAAGCGGTTCCGGTCCTGACAAGAGTGGCAGCATGTCAAGGTAGCTCTGTGTTTTTTTCTTGAATTTCCCCCTGGGGATCAATAAAGTATCTATCTATCTATGGTAAGGGACCTATGGGGAGTGGTTCATATTGGGATAGGCAGAAGTACAGTTTACTAACAATAAGTTAAATAATAGTCATTTAAAAAGTCATTAACTTTTCTGTTAACATATAGTTTGTAAATAAACATTTAACATTTAAATGATGTAAGAAATAACTCTTAATTAGTGCCAAAAATACAATTAGTTAACTATTAACACATACTGTATTAATACAATATTAGTTAATAGATTTGCTAAAACATTAACATACAGATTTTAAGCAAAAACTAATATTTAATTAATGATGAAAAAACTATTAACTTGTGCCAAATAGATATGTTAGGTTATTGATTGCTACTGAATCTAGGTAGGTAGTAGGCTACTGATTGTTTTGTGATTGTTTTGTGTTTATGTCAATTTTGATCCAATTTGACCGTTTTGCTATAGTCTACCCAGCCTTGAACCGGTCCTGCCCTGCATGGAGACATATTTCAGGACAATAAAGGAGATGTTAGCAAACCTTTAGAGAGATGATGCATATAATATCCCTCACTCATTAATTCTTTCATTTCTTTGCGCAACAGCCCACATTTTCACTCCAGCGAGACGAGTGAAATAAATGTTTTTTAAAGCTGTCATCACCATAGGCTATTTGCTACGATATTAGGCCTGCAAGAAGTTGCGAATTAAGAAGTATTTTGTTTCTTTTTCTTTCGGTCCGTGGTTCTATAGGCTAATATCATTCAATTGTGCCGCAAATTAACAGACATAAGCCGAGCGTAATTAAATTCATGGCTCCGTAGACCAGCAATCTAGAGGATGCTCATAGTTTCAGAAACGCTGCAGATCATAGACAGAGAAATCTCTGGGAACAGAACGCAGGCATGATTTTGTTGTCACAGGCGTTGTTTTAGCGCTAGTAGGCCTATGGAAAATTAACTCCATAGACCGACGCGGCCACAAAAAAAGTAAGAGATTTGATTGTGCGATGCCAATGTCAGTATGGAAAATTAGGCAGTGGGCTGCTGTCAGCCCTTTGAGGGCCGGCGCTGTCAGAAAAAAAATAAAAACATAAATATAGCCTAAATTATAATTACATCGGTGATTCGGTCCAAAAATGCGTCGGTCCACCGGGAAAATGCCTGGTATGCCAGATGGCTAGTCCAGCCCTGGTTGACATATAGTAACCCCCCAAAAATGACTGAAAATAATGAGTTTACTAAAGATTAAGGTGTGCTAAAATACCAGCTTATCATTAACCAGCTGAAGTGAACACACACATTAATTCGCGCCACAATCCCTTAACCAATCATATCACCTGAAAGCCTATGATGTGACGTTTTTGAGGAAGCTTTCATTGATAAAATTGGTTGGGGGCGGAGACTAAATGTCATCGGTACTGGGGTACCGAAATTAGAGCGTGTGGACTGCAAAGGGATATGAGCGATTCAGCCAGGTAAAAGCAGTTTCAATACAACCAGTAAAGTAAAACACCTCATTTCCTGTCAAACAATCATCTGTTGGTGTTTACTTCACTCAATCTAACTTCAAAGACAGATAAAATATGACATGAACCAATCAGGATATTATATGTTGCTTACCGGTATGTTAATTCAGAGCAATCCCTCATACAAAACAAAATAAATAAATAATGTGCAAAAACGAGGTGCCTTATGACTACACACATGATGAAGACCATGGAGCGACTAGTTTTGGGGATACTCAGACCATCATGCACTAGACCCGCTACAGTTTGCATACCAGGAGAAAGTGGGCATGGACGATGCCATCACATATCTCCTAGACAGGACACATTCTCACCTGGACAAGGGGAAAAGTGCTGTGAGAATCATGTTCTTTGACTTCTCCAGTGCTTTTAACACCATCCAACCCCTCAGACTGAAACTCCTGACAGAGTGGCCAGTTTGTAAGACTGAAGAACTGCCTCTCCGACACCATGATCAGCAGCACTGGAGCTCCACAGGGAACAGTGCTCTCTCCAGTCCTGTTCACCTTGTACACGAGTCATGTCACATGCAGAAGTTTTCAGACGATACTGCAATTGTGGGGTGTGCAGGGATGGGCAGGATTAGTGTTAATTTTGTCACCTATTTTTAATTTAGTCTTAGTCTTAGTCTTGTGACGAAATGTCCTTTTTAGTCTGTGTCATATTTAGTCATTCAAATATCATTTTTGTTAGTTAAGTTTTAGTTGACTAAAAGTCTCGTCATTTTAGTCTAGTTTTAGTCAAAAGAAAACTAAAGGTATCTTAGTCTTAGTCAGTTTTAGTCAACACATTTTAGTCTTTTTTTTTATAACAAATTATTTCTGATTACCATTTGAGTCAAATAGTGTTTCACACATCTCAATTTTCCAACAATATTGTGTGTCCACAGGGCTACTCGTCTGTTATAATTACTCATTCTGATTTTTTGTCAGTCAGTATGTTTACATGCACAGGTAAGTCGAGCTACAGTTATAGCTCGGCTAGGATTTGACCATAGACAGTAAAAGATTTGACTGGACCACTGTCATCTTCGTAGACCAGTGTTTCTCAAAGTGTGGTCTGGGGATCACTGGTGGTCCATAAGCTATCCCAAGGCAATGTGAGCAGGCGTGGTAAAATATAATATAGATGAGTTGTTTCCAATATTGAACCAACTTGTATGTAAAAAACAGTTCTGCAACACTGTCTATGTAAGATATGCCAGTTTAAATCATACAGTATAAATCCACACAATAAGCAAAGTGCAAAGACAATAAGCAAGGTGGTTCAGTAGGCCTATTGTATAGACTAATTATAGGCTACTGTTGAAGTAGGTCTAATCTTTTTTGTTTTTTAGATAGGGTTAGTTAAGTGGTCCTGAAACTGAAAAAGTTTGAGAAACACTGTCATAGGCCAAAGTATTAATGTTTTACTCTGCCTCGCTAGATGGCTTATATCTTCAAAACACAACACATTCCCCAAACAGACTCTCCATCTTAGCCATAGCTAACTTGCTAGCGAACTTTCCATATTAGCTTACTTGCTAGCAAACTTTGCATCATCAGTCTAACTAGTTAAATAGTTGACATTACATGATGAACATTTTCGGATGGACATTCTGGGGGATGTTAATTTGTATGAGAGAAGCTTCAACTTCTGTGGCATAAAGCTTAGGTAGTTAGCTTGCTAACTCTGGCAGAAATCTCCAGTGTTCTTGTTCCATGTAGTTTCGTGTTGCAGCCACAGGGTTGCAGCAACAGCACGTAGACTAGCCTACAGGAAAGCTGTTGCGTATGAACTCATTTGAATATTTTGAAAACGTAACAGATAGATATTCTGTCTTCTCATTTTGTAGACTAAAATGAAGAGAGATTTTATCTTAGTTTTTATTTCATGCAAAAAACATTTTAGTCTCGTCTTTTTTTTTTTTTTCATCAACAATAATACATCTTAAGATAGTCTTAGTCAGTGTTTCAGGACATTACTGCCGTCTCGTCATCGTCTCGTCTTAGTCATGAAAAAAAAAGGTCGTTGACGAACATATTTCCTCTCGTCTCGTCTGACGAAATTAACACTAGGCAGGATGAGGAATACAGGAGCCTGGTGGAGGACTTTGTGCAGTGGTGCAAACTCAACCACCTACAACTCAACACTGCGAAGAGCAAGGAGATGGTGCTGGATTTCCGGAGGTCTAAGCCCGCTCTGCTGCCAGTCACCATTGAGGGGGTCAAATGATGTGTGTGCTAAACACTTACAAGTATCTGGGGATACATCTGGACAATAAACTGGACTGGTCAGTCAACACTGAAGCACTCTACAAGAAAGGGCAGATCAGGCTGTACTTCCTGAGGAGGCTGCGGTCCTTCAACGTCTGCAGCAAGCTCCTCTGGATGTTTTACCAGTCTGTTGTTGCCAGCGTCCTCTTCTATGCTGTGGTATGCTGGGGAGGAAGCACTAAGAAGAGGGATGCTGGGCGACTAGACAGGCTGGTAAGGAAAGCTGGCTCTGTCGTGGGACCTGAACTGGGGTGCATCACTTCAATATCAGACAAAAGGACCCTGAACAAACTAATCAACATCTTGGACAATGACTGTCATCCACTCCACAGCACTATCATAAAGCAGAAGAGCTTGACCATTTGGAGACTACGGTCACTGCCATGCACAACTGACAGACTGAGGAAGTCATTTGTCCCCAGAGCCATACAACTCTTCAATGCAATGAGGAGAGTCTACACTGTTTACTGGCTATATTAGCTCTTATTATACGGCTCTTCACAATGCTAGTAGAACGCTTTATTGACTTGAATGGGATTTCCCAACGTTGTACGGTAAAATAAATTCATGTAATCACCGCTGCAAACATATAATTACCGCTGTCAATGGCAACGGGTATTGTGCTTCTGATACGTCTTTCATATTATTACGCAAGGACTGGAACTTCATTCAAACTTGAAAGCAGACGGTTGATCAGCTGTGTTCTAAAGGATGTTTGATTCAAGTTCAGCAGCGTGTGTTGTTGCGAACTATTTGTTTGTCAGCAAATGCCATGATGAACGGGTAACAAATAGGCTAGGCTATGTAGGCTAAAGTCATATCGTGGGGAGTTTATTATTTCGTTTTGGCAAGTAGCCGTATAATAAGCGGGATAATGTATAGAACGCCGGTCATTATGGGAAAATAAGTCCCTTCAGGGCGAAACAAGACCCCTCCGCTGGCGTGTCGGGGTCCGGTTCGCCCTGTCGGGACTTATTTTCCCAATAATGACCAGACGCCATTTGGCCATTTGCCTGCCGCCATCCTATTTGATAGTTCAAGCTTCCTCAAATTTTCCAAATCATTCCCCAAGGAGCTCTTGAAAAAAACTGCCCTTTTACGTGTATGTGTCACATAATATTAATTTCTATACAAACCACGGTGGACACGCAAGCACTCATTCATACACACAGAATATTTACCTTTTTAATGAATAGCCTACTTTTAATTTACTCTTTAAAGTTGAGCTGGCTCTTGAACACAATAATTTAGTTACTTATAATTTCTTTTATGAGTAGGCTAGGCCTACATGACAATAAACAACTTAAACTTGACTATGAGAGCTGAGTGGTGTAAGGCGTGAAGCCTACACTTGGAGTTCTAGTGGAATTTTGATTTCATAGCAATTCTCGGTTATTTGTTTCCCTCTTGAGTTTTTTCCCCAAAGTAGTTCTCCACTGATCTGAGCTAATGAGCTGATTTACCGGTACCTACAGCTTTTATTTGTCTGGAATCTCAACATTTTAAACTTCACTTCTTATGAATAAAATAACATTAAGTTGGCTAACATAGGTTAATAATGCATGAACAAAACGGTATTTTGACCGCAAGTGGTAACATTATGAAATTCCATTCCCCAGATATCACTCATAACCTAGCCATAGAAAGAGTCGTAAAAATGAACAAAATCTCTGTGGACCGCCCTTGTGCGTCCAGCTGCTGGTGACCTGGAACTATGCCAATTTTTTATTTTTTTTTTCTAAACTTGATCAACAGACTCTGCCCCGCCTATTTGTCAACCCAGGAGCCGCTACTGATAATGACCGGCGTTCTATACATTATCCCTTACATATGTAACCCCTCCCATCATGTTGACCAATGGCTGATACCCTATTACTTACTACAAAATGGAGAAAAATGTAAACATAGTAAAATAAGAATTATAATTATGACCGCCGCTAGCGAAGCGGTCATATAGGGATTGTCAAAGTCCCCGTCATCTACTTCCTGAATTTTTGGTCAACGATACCCAGGACACCCGAACCACGGGGCACATGAAATTTGGTGGGTATGTAGCCCCACTAGACTTTAACGGAAAAATTTTGTTTTAGTCCCGGGGGGCCACCCCGTGCTGGCCCCCCCCGAACCCCAAAAAAAGCAGTTTTTCCTAAATAACTACCTGAACCGTGGCACTGAGGATGAAGAATCTTCTATGGTATGTTGGTCTCAAGGGCCCACATCAATCTGGCCCATAATCACTCATTTGTGATTTGCACCCCCCCTGTAAAAAATGAAAATGCAATATTATTCTGCTTTAATCGCCCCTATCTTCAGTGTTCAAGATGTTCAGAACTGCACCAAATTTTATGTGTATGATTGACCTGGCATTCTCTGGGGGTATGCCAAGTTTCATAGAATTTCATCCATGGGGGGGTCTAAAAAAACTGTACACTCATTGGCCTGTAGATGGCGGTGCACACATATACACATGCACACACACACAGGCACCCACATACTATCGGTATTAGAACGGCCGATACATAATTACAAATTCAGTAGGATTAAAAGAAAGCCAAAATAAATATTCATCATCATATTATATATATATATTCTCTATGAAGATGGTCATGGTCTAAGATAGATGGTCAGTCGAGGGAATTCGTTATCTTTGTCAGATGATCTAGGCAGAAGTCTCTAATGTCACCCGTCATAGAAATGCCCATGTTTTCCATCTAATCGGTGATGCTGAACATCTGAGCAAGAATACTGTATGTTTGAAAATAAATCGGACATAGGCCTAGCCTAGCCTACAGTATGCTGAACATCTGAGCAAGAATAGCCTAAAATAAATCGGACATAGCCTAGGCCTAATAAATTAAAATCACCATTTTAACAAACTTGATGAATTGAATGTCATATTACTGTACCCTGCACATAAAGGCTACACATTTCCACAGCACCAGAATTCGACCGAATGCCTCCCTCAATCCCTTCCATAATCGGCCTTCCACTATTATTTGCGATGGCCAACTCCTCTGCTACTGTAAAACACTCCTTACACTCCTTTTTCTTGTTAGCTGTAAAACAGAGGCCAAGTGAAGGCTATATGCATACTAGGCCTACATGTTTTCATAATTAAGAAATATTAATGCAAGCTATAACTATATAAACCTACTATTCTGAATAATGTGTTTGTGTTTCATTTTCACCTGCTGCCATGTGCGTTTGGCAATGGTGTTGCATCTGAAATGCTCACAGGACTAGGCATACACTAAATCAGTCAATGGGGGCTATACTTAAACATTCAATTATCCTATTACTGTAATCTATATGCCCACTTCTAAATTGTTTTGCATCTGTAGGAATTTCTATGAACTCAAAATAGGCAATTTAATTATTTCAACTAATTTCAGACATTCCGCAAGCTATTTATCCTCCGTAACACATATTTGAAGAACATGTGGAAATAAAACTTTACTTTTAGGCATTTAGGCTACCCGATCTGCAATACGTTGCCAACAGCCTTGCCTTGCTTTGTTCACTGCCGACGTATTTGATTTTTGTCGTAGAGTGGGTTTTAATTCCTCATAACTTGTCATACTAATTGTGCATTCCTCATCCGTAAAATAAGGTGATCGTGTCATCATTGAAAGTGGTGACTTGCGCTGCAACCCGCCCCTTTTATGTGAACGCACACAAACTCCAATGAGGTTAACCCCGGCTCAACAAATCAACTTCATAATCAGCGTCGTGGTACCGATTAACACCACTTAAGATAACCAGGTTTTGTCAACCCGGGTTTAACAAAGTAACCCTGAGTTACATCTGGGTAGGTTAAGCTCCCTTCGTAGTACAGGCCCCTGATCTGCCCGCTATTTATTTGACCTCAGTTACACAATGCAAGGGAACATGAATCAGCCTATATTTGCACGAACAACAACGGACAGCTCTTCAACTTTGGCCCGTTAAAATGTGTATGCACAGTCTAGCGACGCATTTCATCAAGGCCCATTTGGACATGTCAGTTATTTGCACCACTGGTTAGATGTAAAACAGCATTTTGTTTCAGACTACTGTTACTTAATTTGTGCATTGACAATAAAGTATCACATGAACTAAAGATGACTAAAATCTTATGTAGAAGAAGAAACATTCACAAAAAATCCATCCATCCAAAAATGACCTTTGTTTTTGATAGCTGTTGAAAACGGCATGGAACTGACAGAGATGTTTTTGTTTATTAATAAATAAATAAATAAAAATATAACATTATGCTGATACCTTTTGCTTTTCCCAAATACAATGTAGCCTACAGGTGTACATGTAAGTGACCTTTCATCAATCCAGTTGCAATGGATGAACTGTGATGATCTGCCCTACTTGTGATTGTTTAGAGATTTTAAAGGTTTTATAACAATGCTACAACTTATTTGGCTATTCTACAATCTATTCACCTTTTCAGCGCCAGTAGGCTACTTTCTGTGCAGCCGCACAGACACAGGCATGCCAAACAAGCATACACAAAAGTTTCAAGAGTGGGGGATGGAGTAAAAGATGGAGACAAATTGATTAGTGTGATTTATTTTTCGAAAGGATGTACAGGAGGACTGGCGGTCATATTTTGTACCGCTATGCGGTATATCTAGTTCTTATTTTACTATGTTTACATTTTTCTCCATTTTGTCCATATAATTATACTATAACTGTTATATTACTATAACTTCTATATTACTATATTCTCCATATTTATTGCTGGTCGCTAGACTTTAACCCTGCACTGTTGCACTGTTGGACTTATTTGCACTACCACCATGACACACACCTTATTGAGCACCTTACCACTGCATATTGAATCACAGGGTCAGTCCCTGCCCTGTCACTGCAAGCGCCTCGTGCTTATACATCCTTACTACATTCATGTGGATCCTTGTTTTAGTGTCTTTTACTGTTCTTTTTTCAGTCATGTGGATTTTTTTTTTTTTTTATCATCCTGTTTATGTTGTGTGTGGTGTCATAAGCTACTGGGACCTTGAATTTTCCCTTGGGGATCAATAAAGTATCTATCTATCTATCTATCTATCTATCAATAGAGGCACACCTGCTATCTATCGATCAATCAATCAATCAATCAATCAATACAGGCACACCTGCTCTCTGATCTTGGCTTCTTAGGGTGACCAGACGGAGCTGTCCCAGGAAACACAGTTTCCACTGTGACTGACAGACCTGAAATTGGAATAAAAAAAAGAAAGAAAGAAAACACTGACCAAACGTATAGTTGCACACAGGGGGTCAAGAGCGTGCAGATTAGCTTCGGCATGTTAGCATACGGCATTTTCAAACATGGTGCTGCATGGAGCATTTGGAACCAGCTCCATGCACGAAAATCCGTGTTGGGCACGAGTTCTCATGCGGCGTACATGTTGGTGGCGGGTACCTATCCGGGTGGCTACAATAAACGTTATTCAGTGCGTATTTCTTGAGGAGCCTATGAGAAGGCGTGCATACTATGGTTGTTTATCCATCATATGATAAATAAAGAAGAAAATTGTATTGATCTTGTTTCGTTGTTGTTTGTCCCGAACAAACATAGTTTAAACATGATTAAAGACAATAAATTACACAACAGCGGCATAAAGACCTTGTCTCGTTACACCATGGGTCTCCAACACATTGCTCTCAACCTATAGCCGCCCCTTTTGGAGCTTGCCAGAGGCTGAAGCACTAGGCTACTACATTTAAACACAATTATTGCGAGGCATTCCAGCCTACTTAATTTAATAAAAAGTAAACCATGCATCATTTAAAAAAAAACTAAATTTAGGCTACTTAAGCTATGCAATAAGGTTTCCATTAGAGCACAGCGCCACGTTCAATGAATGAAGGAAAGGCCTTGTCTCGCAATAAACAGCTGGAAATTCCAACACTTTTTCAACTACACGAAACTTTACAGTGATCATCAAATACCCTCTAGATTTAAATGCCCATCAGTCTCAACATTTAACTATATAATAAAAGTCAAAAAGTAAATTAAATCCCATACCAAAACCGAAAATCGTCTGCGTTTGATAGCCTGGTATGCGCTCCAAACAAAAACGCATGTCTCACAATAACGCACAATGTAAGAAATAAAGGTCTGCCTCGAATGAGCCTACCTCAAATAAATACCTGTGCTTTGCAGCCTAAGTAAATAGCAGACCCCGGACATAATTTAGGATTTACGGAAAGTATGCAATCATACGATATTGGACGCCTGGCGATGCTCTGGCCGTCTACTGTGCCTCTGACATCGCTGCCTCATTTGGATGGTAACTCCACAGGTGAGCGTGAAGATTGGATGTCGTGGATCGTAAGTAAACTGTTTTTGCTGAGTCCATGAGACAACATTCTCTTTAACCGTTACTTTACCATCTGCGGTGTACACCTCAAAGTAAAGACACCACATTTTAGATGAGTTGGGGACGTAATTGTCCGCTCAGGCTGACCGTTCTGTGCGTTATCTTCAATACTATCTTCAATAATATTGAATATCTTCAATATTATTTTCAAAACAGGGTGGCTATTGAGGGCTCTGGCTCCAGTCATTATTGTGGCTACTGGCTATTATTGGCTTGATTTGGTCATGGGCCAACGCTAGAATACTGTAACGATTTGATAGCGACACACACAGTTGTTCAATCAAAAGGTTTATTAGCTGAGAACGAGAGCACACAGACCAAGACCAAGACACACCAAGATACAGAACACAATACACACGGGGCAGGTCAAGCAGACACACACACTACACATACAGGGGAGGACGCAGCCCCCCACACAAAAAGGATCACACACGAGGGAGAACTAAAAGGGAAACATGTTACAATAAAGACGCTAACATTACACTCATAACTTAGGAGAATAACGACATAAACCCCCCAAATGTTCACCCCCGTATCCCAGCATGCCTTTCGCGGGAGAACGCTAACACTGTCTTTTTGCGCCGACGCTACAATACGTTTAGAGCACCCGCTATGAGATGGCAAACAATAAAATAAAAAACAAACTAATCATAGACTGTAAAAATGCGCTACACTTGGCACTAAAAGCCGAATAGTTTATTTATAGTTCGACTACGGATATTTCACGTCATGTTCGAATGCATATTTGCAGCAGGACAGCAGGCAGACCGCTCTTAGTTAGAGCAGCTGTGTTATCCAATGAAATTAAGTTGTGCTTCAGGGCTGACTCCACTTTCGGACTCCATGCGGCGTTCGAGCAACTTTTTCTTCTTGTTATGAGGCAAAGGACTTTATGTGCATTATCGCCACCCTCTTACTGGAGGACTCTCTTTTTACAGAATATCAATAAAATTGGCGTTGGTCCATCGTCATTTCCAGCTTTGTAACTTGGTGCATGGTCAGAGCCGACTGGTGCTGGATCCGAACCCCAGTGTTCAAGATGGCGTTGACTATGAATTGGCCGGATTGGGTAGGTGGATCAAAGGTGTTCTTGTAAGTGTTATTATTCATCATCTATGTTATATGTTATTTAATGTTTAACCTATATGTGTATGTACATATCACATCTACAATTTGCAATAATGTGCATGTTAAAGCAGCAGCTATCTGTCTGTCAGCCACAGTTAAGCTTTACTCAAAAGACTGCAGACTGCAGAAATCGTGTGGTGTAAGAAGGGGGAAGTGTCTGGCTGATACCTGTTTGTTACAGCTGATTTTCAAAGTTACGAATGCTCTTGATCTCAGCTACTTTGTGATCAGAGAAGAAAGCTCTTTGTTTATCACTTTCCTTGCCACAAGTTACGAATGCTCTTGATCTCAGCTACTTTGTGATCAGAGAAGAAAGCTCTTTGTTTATCACTTTCCTTGCCATAAGTTACGAATGCTCTTGATCTCAGCTACTTTGTGATCAGAGAAGAAAGCTCTTTGTTTATCACTTCCCTTGCCAATTAGGAGAACTAGGGTAAGATAAACTGCTGTATGAATGTTAAGGGCAGTGTCCCTGTTTTAAGTTTACAAAGATAAAAACATTACATGTTTTGGAGGTATTTACACGTCTGAACTGAAAATGTCTCAACTTATTCAGCGGTGCACGACCTGTCGGCACGAGGCTGAAATTCGGTGCGCTAGGGGGACAGACATCATTGACATCCCACTCACGTGTGCACAAGGCCAGGAACGGCAACTATAGGCCTACAAGCCGCTTTAAGGAAGAGGGCACTTACAGACTTCTTTTGAGTTTGCGCTACCACGCAGCTATTGCATCTGGTGTATCCAGTTCCACTGATTAGAGTGGAAGCTAAAGGGCTATTCCCATCAGGAACAATAACCATAACGATAACACTAATGATAACCATAATGATAACACTAACGATAACCATAACAATAACACTAACAATAACGCTAACACTAACGAATAACCATAACGATAACACTAATGAATAACCATAACGATAACACTAACCATAACGATAACACTAATGAATCATAACACTAATGAATAACCATAGCGATAACACTAGCGATAACTATACTTGATAACACTCGCGATAAAAGGGGTCCACATTTTGCCGATGAACAATATTTTTTTGCCGTTATCGTTATAGTTATCGCTTCTTGATGTGAATGGCCCATATCGCTCTTCAATCAGAGTAGCTTCAGTTACACACCGGTGCAGCTAAACAATTGGATATTGTGTTGCTTAGGTCAGACAGAGATAGCTTTGAGCAGTGCACATTCAAAAAAGTTAGACAGTAGAAAATGGCTCATTTAAATATTTATACGTAATTTTTAGAAAATGTACAATACAAAAATAAATATTGACTTATGTATATAATCAGCTGTGGAAGTTTGTGGGGATATCTATTATTTTTGTGTAATATATATCCTAATGAATAACCATAGCGATGGCACTAATGAATAACCATAGCGATAGCACTAACGCGATAACCATAACGATAACACTAACGATAACTATAACGATAACACTAACGATAAAAGGGTCCACATCAACGATCAGTCGTTCTGAAAGTGATCCTGTTCTTCAATATCGTTCTTCATGTCGTTATAGTTATAGTTTATGTGTGGACGTCGTCATTCATATGAGCTAGAACAATATTTTTTTGCCGTTATCGTTATAGTTATCGCTCTTGATGTGAATGGCCCTTAATACGCTCTTCAATCAGAACGCTTCAGTTACACACCCGGTGCAGCTAAACAATTGGATATTGTGTTGCTTAGGTCAGACAGAGAGAGAGAGAGATAGCTTTGAGCAGTGCACATTCAAAAAAAGTTAGACAGTAGAAAATGGCTCATTTAAATATTTATACGTAATATTTTAGAAAATGTACAATACAAAAATAAATATTGACTTAATGTATATAATCAGCTGTGGAAGTTTTGTGGGGATATCTATTAGTTTTGTGTAATATATCCCTACATAGGCATAAACAGGGTTATGAAACATAAACAGCTACTACCAATGGCATGCTATCAGTTATGTTCTAACTCTATGGTAGTATAACTTGCCAAAAATCACTATGAGACGTATTCCCCTCATATGGTACTGACAGCCTCTCTGGCTGAAGAACTAATTCCCCTGTTAATGAGTGCTGCATTAGGTGATGCAGAGACAGCTGTACCTTGAGAGTGCTGTGAACTGCCCCTCTGGCTCAAGGACAGAGACAGCCCTTGAGAGAGTTGTGATCTGCTTCTCTGATGCAGTCATTGACATTTTTGGCATTCAAAGTATTCAATCTAGCAAAATGGGACGTAATCAGCTAGTTGTGCTGCAGTAACTGCAGTAGTCTTGAGGAACAGAGGTGCTGCTGGGGAGTGGGGTGGGCTAGAACGATTCTTAAGGCCCAGCACTGTCAGGGGCCCCCCAGAGAGCCCCCCGATAATACTATATATTGTCGGTGGGCCCAGAATTATTGTCTGTCATAGGGCCCAAATTTTTTAGCAGCGCCTCTGTTGAGGAGCCATTCCAAATATGTCTTACTGTGTTCATTTGTTTCCAGACATATTAGATCAGTGTGTAGCAATCGCAGTCAAAAGCTCACCCAATTTCATCTGATAGCAGGACAGTTGCAGCTTGTCAGTGAATAAAGTTTATTAAACAGGGAGACCTACAAGACTCTCGGCAAGTCTCCTCTTTTGCTAGTATAGACCCTTTCAACAATAAAAACAAAAACAATGCTTGAACGTTCTATTTGGTTCCCAATCTACTTCTATGATGCTGATAATGGAACTCTCTTGAAAGGGTCTATACATAAATAAAAAAGTCATGCTATTTTTGTCTATTTATTTGTCTAGTTTCAAACAGCAGTTCCTCTTCCTCCTTCCTTGTCATTGCCTATAATGACCACAGGTTGCTGATAGGCCTGGTCTATTTATGCCTGGAACATTTGCTGATTTAATCCCCTGCAGAACCTGCGCTGTACAGCAGACAGACAGCGATAAAGAGATCAAATCTGTCAACGTTGGTCCGTTACTGTTAGTTATTCAGGTGTCAGCTTGAGTCAGACACATGTTTCTTTGTGCCGTCCGTGCGTCGTCTGAGGAGAACAGAGCCCTTAGTGTCTGTTGAGTCACACTTGACTCTTGGATCTCCCCTGCACCACGGATCGGTACATTAATTAGCGCTCAGCGAAGCCTTCCGGCAACAGACTTGATCTGCAGGTGAAAGCCACGGGGCAGCCTGTCACACAAGGACAAAAAAAAGAAGCCCGAGTCTCAAACCTGTCAGATTCTCCTTTGAACAACTCAAACACTTCCTGACGCCTGTTCCGAGTAAGCTTCCAGTTCCCGAGGTTCTCTGTGTGAGTGCCTCTGAGTTTAGCGAGCGCTTTGGCCCACACGGCCTAAGACCCTTCAAAGGGATGTATCGCACAGCCATGTGGCACCACACAGTTGCGCTCACCCCATGGGGAACGATAATATTATGCTGGTAAGGGAAGCTGCTATGGTGGAACATGCCCCGTTAAAAATGCATGCCACGCTTTGGGGTTCGACGCTAATGAGCTATGTCTGTAACATTTGATAGTCTAATTTTTATTCGGAGGCAACAAAACAAGAAACAACGCAAATACGTTTACTGTCATTAATATTCAATGTGGAAATAAGTATATGTAAAACACATACATTAATTAGCCTGTTTTGATCAATTGTTTATGCCTAATGCACTCACTGTGTTCCTTCTCAAACTCCCCGACGGAGGCACATTCATTTGCTGAAGCTTCGGAGCAAAACCATTTAATTTCCAAACTGGGATTTAACATCTTTAAAGACGGTACTTCAAATTAATGTATCAGTTTTTAGTTTAATTGCACAGTGGTGGAAATGCTGCAGTGTTGTCTCATAGCGAGTGTGGCTGTGCCAGTCAAACAGGGTATGGTGGAGTACCTCGGTGGTGCCTGGTGGGGGAGCCAACAGCACGGTTCCGTCTGCATTCTAGTTCCATCTCCATGGGACCAGATCAGATCCAGGTTCTAGAATCAGCTGTAATATATGGCTAAGTTCTTTTGTCTGCTGTTATGAACCCTGTGAGTTTGCCTGAGTTTACTCCATGTGATTATTGGTGATTAGTCAATGTGATTATCGGCGATCACTTCAGATTTTTCCTTCAGGTGTGATTTTTGGCACGGCCTGCAGGTTTACTGCTGTCATTGTCCTGCTGTCACTTGTCTCATGAGATGTGTCTTATAAAGTTCTCATTCCTATGATGTAAGAGACAAGTGCAGACAGAGGGCTGGTTTCCCATACCTGGACTAAGTCCAGTCCCAATGGGCTAGTGGGGGCATACTGCCTATAACAATCGCTTCTGCCCAGGGTTAATCCCTGGACCCTGTTCAGTGAAATCTACATTGAATTTTTTTTTTAGCCCAGGACTAAGGTTAGACTTAACTTTTGTGAGACATTTGAAAACTTACTTTCAAATCTGTCTAAGTTTGTGTCTCTCCGTATACTGTATGATGTGTTCTGTGACATAATTATGACATTTGTATGCCTTTAAAGGTTTCTGAGGTAATGTCACAGAGGTGATGATTCTAGTGCTTTTAGTTTGTGAATCATGTTGCCATTTTGGGAACTGATATGCTAATTTTGAAGTCTCAACCAAATTGGTCTTGAAGTATTTATTTCCATAGATGGTGTGCAGTTGGGTGTCACAATCAGAGTAGTGACAACCCATGATGAAGCGTTAGACAAAATAAGGCAATGGCAGGATAGTGCTTAAAGAGAGGGCCCAGGAAGCTCAGAAATGCATATAAAAGGCTGATCTAAGACATTTCTAGGACAACATATTCCTCTTAGAGTCATGTCATGGAAACCACTGCGAGCCTCTTCTGTGTACGTCACTCTCCGGCATGTCCAGGATAAACACGGGGAACAGTAAACACATAGAGTGGTCGTTTACATCACAACATGATTTACCTGCTGGAGAGAGAGGGCAGGCAGATCCTTATCAGCTGTAGTCTGCTTGTGTGGGCTGGTAGTGCTGGTTTGTTATGTAAGCCCTACTGCTGACCACACAGACCACACAGCGACCGGCGGTCACATCAGTAAGTGTGTACTGCATGTTTGCCATCATATGTGTGTATGTGTGTGAGGTAGACAGAAGGTGTGTGTGTTTCAGTCCTCCAACCTAATCTTCCAGAGTTGGTTTAGAATGCAGACGCTGGAACTTCACTTTGGTATAAGTGTAAGTGTATATACTCTTTTGATCCCGTGAGGGAAATTTGGTCTCTGCATTTATCCCAATCCGTGAATTAGTGAAACACACTCAGCACACAGTGAACACACAGTGAGGTGAAGCACACACTAATCCCGGCGCAGTGAGCTGTCTGCTACAGCGGCACTCGGGGAGCAGTGAGGGGTTAGGTGCCTTGCTCAAGGGCACTTCAGCCGTGCCTACTGGTCGGGGTTTGAACCAGCAACCCTCCAGTTACAAGTTCGAAGTGCTAACCAGCAGGCCACGGCTGCCCCCAAAGACATCACACTGGTCTAAAAATCACAGAGTGACCGGTCAGATCACACTGGTGTAAAAATCACACAGTGACCGGTCAGATCACACTGGTCTAAAAATCACACAGTGACCGGTGGTCAGTATGGCTCATCATAGCCACGCATCATAGGCTGCTGTCTTCACAGTCATATCGACACATACAGACCTACAGAAATGCTTAAGAGCTCTGCCTTCCCGTCATAAAAACAGTGGCGCTTAGCTTCACACAAAAGCAGCAGCTAACACAGCCCTGCATGTTTCTCCAGTTTAGCTCAGTAGCGATGGGACTTCATGTGGGACATGGCATTTGTGATGAGGGTGATCACTAGATGGCAGTCATGCTTCATGACAGAGAGAGGGTTTGAAACCTGGGGGGAGTGCACGCACGCACATCAAATGCCATTCTGTGCAGGCAGGCACACTGATGCAACCGCAGTGGCAGTGACCCACTTAACGCAGCCGTGTGAAATACAGTGGCTCTTCAGTGATTAGGCCCATAGGTGAGCCCGCACCGTTAGTCACTCCCCGCCCGCCGCGTCCCTCGTCCCGGCTCAGCCGCCTGGGCAGCGCTCCACTGCAAACAGAGGTCTGTGCTCCGCGCTCCTCGCCACATGTGTCCATAGGGGAAGATCTTTGCTCCTGATATGTAGCAAATCAGCGCTAATTATCTCATTCCGTGCACAAATCGCGTTATGCGCTTAGATCTCATCACGCTGCTGTGCCCACTTCTGTCTTCTTGCGGATCCGTGCCAAAGGAGCAATATTGTTCTACTCTGTCATTGAGGCAAAACAAGCAATCCCCACCATGGAGAGAGAGAGAGAGAGAGAGAATAGCTTGTTGGAATTACATACTGTAGCTAATAATAGGCCTTTCAGAGATAAAGCTGCTCTGGTCTTAATTGTCTATATATTTAATCCTGTGAGTTTTCCCCTCACAAACAGCTGGTGAATGGTGCAACCTGCCCCCTCCCTCTGCCAGCACACACACGCACACTCTTTCTCACACACACACACTCTCATATAGGCACTCACACTCTCCCTCTCTCTTTCTCATACACACACACACACTCTCACTTGGATGCAAGCACACACTCACACCCACCCACTCTCATATAGGCACTCACACTCTCCCTCTCTCTTTCTCATACACACACACACACTCACTTGGATGCAAGCACACACACACACTCACACACACACACACACACAGACTCCTCCTGTGGCTGATGCGGGGGACCAGGCTGTGGCGTGGTGCGTTTGGTAACCATTCCCTCATCATCTCATTAAGCAGCAGCTTTATAGTCCGGCTCTCTCTCTCTCTCTTCATCCTTCTCTCTCTCTCTCTTCATCTTTCTATCTCTCTCTCCCCCTCTCTATATCTTTCTCCCTCTCCCTCCCTCCCTCTCTCTCTGCAGGAGATGCAGAGGAGACTCAGGTGTTGTGTGTGTGTGTGTGTGTGTGTTTGTGTGAAGGGCTGCTGCTCTGCTCTGACACATGCACGCGCGCCCGCACACACACACACACACACACACACGAGCATTCAGGCTGCCAGTGTTCTACACTTCCTTTTCCTCCTCCTGCCTCCTGCACATATCGGACGTTCGGCTTTCAATTCAGTCTTACTTATTCACACACCATAAAGGTGGGATTAGATCTGTATCGCTGAAAAATGCGCAGGAGGGATTTGAAGCCCAGGTAGGCCGGCTAATTCCAAACTGTGAAAATCAGATAAGGGGAACCATGCCTATTTATGAGGCACCATTTATGTTCATGACCAGGGTATATCTGGCGCTGGTCTACTCTATAGGCTTTCTTACTGATATTAATTTAAACAGTTTTAATTGCAGTCCAATAAATACAAAAAAATCAGCCGCTCATTGTTAGCAGAGAAAATCAATATGGTTCATGAGATGTATGTGATAAATGAATACAGAAACCTCAGAAGCACCAGTATCATGTGCTAAAGGGTCCGCACCCAGGGTCCAGTTCTTTGTCTATGTTATAGCCATGTAGTAGAGGGCAACATTACAGTCGGAGAACAGCAGAACAGTAATTCAAATAGCAGCAGATCCACATACTGGACACACACACACCACACACACACTCACACACCACACATACATACACACACACCACACACATACACACATCACACACACATGCACACACACACATACACACCACACATACATACACACACATCACACACATACACACATCACACACACACATACACACAAACAAACACCACACACACACACACACACATACTCCGACTGAGTCCGACCCGGGTAATTTCCCCATCCCACATCTCTTTCTCCCACTCACTTTCTGTCACTCTTCACTGTCCTATCATAATAAAGTCAACAAAAAAGCCCCACAAAATCATAATATAAAACATAACTTTCACACATCACTACAGTACTTTTACAAACACACACACGTTACATATTTCTGCATGGCCCTGAGTTGTAAGTCACATTGGATAAATATGTAATGACTAAATGACAAGACCAAATGCGTTGTGAATGCGTGTGTGTGTTGCTCTTTGCCCTGTGGAATGGTGGAGGCCTCTGTGTTGTGTGAGAGTGAAGATAGCCGAGGAGGACGAGGGTGGACGACGTCCACTTCATCACGGGGATCACAGGCCCCTTTTGTTAACGATCAAAGAGTTATTTATCCTCGCCAGAGAGCAGCACAACTACAGGCCGCTCAATTACGCCATAAAAGTCAATTAGGAGATAAAGGGAAGTGGGGCCCAGAGCATGATGGGAGATGAAAGGGTGCGGCTAGCGGAGAGGGTCTGCATGCACACACACCGGACACCAACCCACCGACCGCGAACGCGCTGAATTTCACAGGAGCAGCGCTCCGAATCTCTCGTTTCCTCTGTAAGGTTTCACTCCCTTTCCTATAGCCCCCCCCTCACACACACACACACACACACACACACACACACACACACACACACACACACACAACAACAACAGGAGCATTTTTAGATAAGGTATGACAGGCATCATGATAGAGTACAGGTAATAGTATCTGCAGTGATATTTTTATGGAACTGTCATGACAGTCCAATGACTGAGTATTGAAAAGCCCTTACCTGAAGCATCTAACAGATTAAATGCATTCACCAAGACCGAATAGCTGTATGGGTCAATGTACTGTAATTTCCCAACTATTAGCTGTGGCTTACACATTGATTTTGCTAAATTTCTTCAGCTATGAGGTTAATATGGTATTAATATGATTTGACTTGCATAAAACACTTATACACTAACACTTACACACAGTGCGGCTAATACTCAGGAAATTGCTGTACAAACTGTAACTTGGTCTCCAATTTTGATACGAGGAGTAGCATCCAAAAGTAACAGGCATTTTTAGCTGGGAATTTCAGCCATTTTCACCACAGTCTGAGAAATGTCTGTGAAGATTTGTGGGATAAACTTATTTTCTCTTGTTTTTCTTTTTCCGTGTCAGGTGCCTGACAGATGGCGGGTTGTGTTTGTACAGTGCCTGTAAGCAATATCAAGCTACATTTCCTGGTGATTGACGGATGTAGACATTCTGTCAGGTCCAGAACCTCAGAGCCCAGTTGGCTGTTCCCCTGCCCACTCAGATCTGTGTGAAAAGGTAAGAGGTGAATATCAAACAGTACAGAAAAAGGCACAAGGAGGTTCCTGGGAAGCGAAAGGCAGCCATGCCTGTCTAACTACAACAGATTAAACCCTATGGTCTATATCGACAACATTAACTGGTCTATTTGTTGCCTTTGTGATTAAACAGTTCTGCAGATGTAAAAAATTGTCCACCAATGCTAATATAGCATTAACTGGTTATGGCAGCATCCTGTATAATCCTATGTAATCCAATTGACCGAAACATCAGCACATCAATAAATGGATTGATCCGTTGAGTAAGCAGCGTTGGCTTTTCTTTTTCTTGCTTTTACGCATCCTATGTAATGAAATGGTTGTTAAATACTTACAATCAGGAGGACACGTATAACCCATCCTGACCTGTGAATGGACCTGTCCACACAAGTAAGTGAGGATAGGAGCAGGCTTCACTCAATGTGTCTACTTTTAAACTTTAGGAGTGCTGGCCTGGATAGTTAAAGTAAAGTAGGAGAGAGGCCGCACTATGCATAATATACACTTTTATTTGCACATACGCATTCTAAGGCACACGCCGAAACGCGTATGTGCAAATTAAAGTGTATATATGCATAGTGTGGCCTCTCTCCTGTCCTTACAAGGCCTTGGCCAGTTCCATGCTGAGCCATGTCCAGCTGCTATCTGGACGACATCTTCATATCTATCGATTTGTGAATCCCTGTGGAAATTACACCCGTATTGTAGCTCGGATGCGAGGTCACAATAGATTAAGCTATGCTACGCTATGCTGCACTATGCTACACTATGCAGGGCTGGGCTGGCCTGCTCTGGTCTGCCTGAGTGTGGCTCAAGCCAAATATGTGACTGTGGCTTTTCCCCCATGCTAATGCTAATCCCTCTTTTTCAGCGTTCACTTTTACTTTATAAATATATCTCGAAGCCTCACCTGAATTTCAAGGTTGTCGGCTCATGTACCGTGTCCCAATGCACAGCGCCCGGTAACTTATTTGAACGTATTAAACTCGTGTTAAGCCCTGTTCACACACATCATAAGCTCGGATGTTATTACAGGGACGGGCTGCTGGGAGTTGGCTGACTCTTGTCATAGTCTGCTGCTAGAGAGTGGAAATGAAGTGTTGAGATCACCAGCTGAATTCAATTATGATCCAAAATGAGCAGCTATAATGCCAAGAAGGGTAAACGAGTGACCGTGCTTCAATGAAGGTGGGGGTGTTAAGGCCACTTTATAGTCCAAGCTCCAAGTGTCGCTTGACAAAATATAGATAGATAGATACTTTTATTCATCCCGCAGGGGAAATTCAGATGTCCAGCAGCAGTGTGTAAATATATATATATATATATAAATATGGCGTGAAAATGACACTGTCTGTCTGCTGGGGTGTCGCGGAGCTTGTCCCATACATCAAAACATTTGAAACGACACAGACTTTGTTGCATACTGGAGTTACTGGAGTGTGTGCTCTATTGTGCGTTGCCGTGGTCACGGCGTTTTGTTTCGTGCTGACACGAAGTTGCTATAGAAACTATACGTTCTATTCCTTTTTGTCGCATGTCGCTGGACTATGAAAGCCTGCAGCTCCGCGACATCCGTCGACAGCAGTTTGTTTTTTGTCGAGCGAAACTTGTCTCTTGGAATATTAATTGGCCTTAAGCGTGCAGTCGCTGCAGCTTAAAACCAGCTCTGTAGTGTGTGTGAAAAGAGCGACTGACTAACACTGAAGAGTGTGATTAGATGGGACTGTTCAATTATACTGTGTTACTTAACTGTGTCGAGGGACGCTGATTAGCATGGTGGGGCTCCATCTACACTCAAGAATCTCAAGTTTCCAGTAAGTGCCTGGTGAGCAATATTGTTTTGTTGGTCCTCATCCAATGTTTGGAGAGCTAGAGGAATAGGTTAGCTGTGTAGCCAGGGCCTGCTGGGATGTAGTTTCCTGTGCTGACTGACCGGTGGACGATAACATTATACAATAACCCTTACTTCCTTTAGCCATATTTAAGTGTGCATGTGTGTGTGTGGGGGTTGCTAGTTTGATATAGATGTTGTTTTCATAAAAACTGTGTTTGTGTGTCTGCCTGCCTCTGTGTGTATCTGCCTGTGTGGTTTTCCCTGCTGTGAGACTGCAGGCATGCCACACAGTGTGCAAGTGGTTGGATGACCCGATGTTCAAAAACAGCACCTGTGTCTGTTGCTGCGGCCAGCTTTTCTCTCGACAGAGGCTGCTTTTTAAAGGGCTGAAATTGCATCTGAAATAAGAGGGGGGGACAGGGTCAGTGTTAACAGCCTTCCTGCTGACCGTTAGGAGGGAGGGAGAGGGAGAGAGAGAGAGAGAGAGAATGTGTGTGAGAGGGCGCAACTTAGTAGAAATGGACAAAAGGATGCAGCCTATGAGTCTTAATTAATCTGATGTTTACACAAGATAAAAACACACACACAAACAATATGCTTACACAAGGTAAACTGAGAGAGAGAGAGTCAGGGAGAGGGTTGGCTGTGTGATGATAAATAAAGTCTCAGACTCAAGTGCAGTTTGGTTCTGTTTACTTAGCGAAGGTACAAGTCCACAATCCAAAGAGTAGCCAACAAGCAGCAAGCCAAGATCAGTACACAGGGATATCCAAAGACAGGGCGAACAATCCAAAACGTAATCCAAAAAGCTTGGTCAAAACAGACAGGCAAGGTCAAAACTGGAAAAGGCTAAACAGGTAACTCTCAATGAAATACTACAAACACAGCTTAGTAGAGTTAATACAAACAATACCTCACATCGAGGCAACCGATACAAAGTCCTTTTATAGGGCAAGTCTACTAATTGGATATCAGTCACAGGTGTCAAAACTCTGGGGAGGCCGTGCAAGACTGGAGTGGGCGTGTCTGCTGCTGTCCAGAATGCTGCAGCGAGTCAGGCCTTACAGGCTGGCTGATATCAACTCATTATCTAGTCTGTGAATCAGACTGAGTGAGTGTAGCAGCTGACGTGTTTTAAAAAGATTTCTGCCCCAAAGTTGCCAAAAGCTTGATGTTCCCTCACTGACTTTTGGCTTCAAGCCACCAGCTGCTGAAGTCAGAGACAGCGAAGATGAGGATGAAGTAAACACCGCGGCGTCTCCGATACTGTGGCTTACGTCTCCTTGAATCCTTTGATCAAAACATCATAAGACCCACTGATGAAAACGGTTTCCTTGGACCAGACGGCTCTTAAAGCGCGCTGACGTGGGGTTCTGGAGATCAGCCCGGACGGAGCTGAACTGTGATGGCCATCAGAGGGTTTGTTTTTCTCTTCTTTTATTTTTGGTGCTTTAATTTGGTGCCAAAACTACTGCTGTTTTTTTTTTTGTTGACATCCCAATGATTTACTTCAGTGGTCAGTCTAATTTAGCAGCAGGCGCACAGAGCGCGTCTGTTCTCTGCATCGCTCACCTGCGCAGTCAGGTGAACACAATGAAACATCTGTCCGTGCCACTGTGATCTCACCTCCGCGAACACACCACACGCCGAATCCAGTCCAAAAAGCAGCTCGACGGGGGATTGGATGGGCAGAGAACAACGGTTACCGCGGTTACTACGATGTGTCTCCGGCCCTGCGTCTGTCATGTAGAAGTAGTTGGATGAACAAATTCATTTCGTCTGGTTTTATACCCCTTTGAAAAATAACTGAGTCATCTTAATGCAGTTTGATGTCAACTCCAAATGCTGGCAGAGTGGATTTAAAAAAAGTGTAAAATCCCATTCCAAAAATCTGTTACGAATATATAAAAAAAGCACAGACTGCAATTTGCTGATGAGCTTGAACTGAAATACACTTTGCAAAGTATATTCAAAGCAGCCAGCTTGGTAACAACCTCTCAACTCCGTTTTGAAGGCAGTGCATTTTTATGCTGTACTTTCCTAAACGCTCAAATATGATTGGGTGATCAGAAGCACCTGTGTTTTAGCTTGCTTTACACAAAACATCATTATGTGTGTGTGTGTGTGTGTGTGTGTGTGTGTGTGCGCACTGTGATACTGAATGTTGTTTTGCTTGTAAAGCAGTTAGGAAAAAGATTCCAGGTCCAGGCACTCAGTAGGATGCAAAAAATTATCATTTATTATTAGGGGCTAAACCATTAAAAAACACCAACGCATGTCGGCTCACCAGCCTTCATCAGGGTGTTGGGAACAAGGAGTCTGAGCATAATTATAGCATGGGTTAGCATGGGTTTCAGGTGTGCCAACGAGGCACTTGCTATACATTTCTTAAGCCACTAGGGGCAGTCATTTTGGTCAAGCAGGTCAATAATCAAATACAACAAGACAGTTGGGAAAACCCAATTGGGAGACTAGCAATGACATTCCAAAATTTTCTTTACAAGCAATGAACTCCACATCAAAATTCTAAGCAACTCTATTCTAACAGCAACTCTAAAAACTCTGAATGCATTCCATACATGCATCAAAAGCCAGTAAATATGAATAGGTTATACATTACAGTTCATGATCAAGATGTCAACAGTAGTTCTAAAACTTTGATGCAGGCCTACTCCACACATGTATCAAAAGTCCATAAATCACAAATCACGGTCAAGATTACAACAGTAATTCTAAAACCTGAATGTATTCTAAAATCAATAGATAATTACATATCAAAATTCAGCAAGATAAATAAGTTCTAACAAGTTCTGTCAAATGTTATAGTTCAGGTTATTCTAAAATGTACTCCACACAACACACAACATATCAAATAGTATGAGTTGACCAATTGTTCTGAAGACCCACAATAGACTACAAAAAAGGTGAAAGATCAAAATCTTCATTGAGACCTGGATGGCTAGTCCTCAGGGAATAGACCCAATAGGTCTCGTTTGATTTTATTTTGTTTTGCTTGTGTAGAGAGATGGATAGCATGAGAGAGAATGTGATAGAGAGGGAGAGAGAGAATGTGATAGAGAGGGAGAGAGAGAATGCGATAGAGAGGGAGAGAGAGAGAATGTGATAGAGGGGAGAGAGAGAATGTGATAGAGAGAGAGAGAGAGAGAATGCGTGCCTCTAGTGTGCTGAGACCTTGAAGCAGATTGCGATCACTGTTAACAAAATACAAATCGCGGACATACTGAATAAATCAACAGGGGATAATGGGGATTGGGTGTATGCGTGCTTTTGCAAGTATGTGTGTGTGTGTGTGTGTGTCAATGTGTTAGTGTGAATGACCATACAATCATGTAGATAGGGAAGACAGAAGAAGAGTTAAGAGTCACTGTCCAAGTTGTATTCTCATGCATTTCATGCATTTCTTCATTGTTAGCGTGAAAGACATGACATTTTCATGTTGAGCTCCATAACCTCGTCTACAAAGTAAGGCTCCTGGATGTAACGTCTACACAGAAGAGTGCTCACCTCTGACCTCTGACCTCCGACGCTCCAGAGCCATTTGCAGAGCTAGTTGACGAAATGAGTTGTTAGTTGTGAGTCCTCGTTTTTTGCATCCGTGTGCACTAACCATTCTGTATGGTCAGCGTGTGTGTGTGTGTGTGTGTGTGTGTGTGTGTGTGAGTGGTAGAAGTGAGTGCAATGCTTTCACATATGTGCTCTACTGGTGTGTGTCTGTGTGTGTGTGTGTGTGGGAGGTGTGTAGAGTGGTAGAGAAGAGAGTGCAATGCTTTCACATATGTGCTCCACTGGTGTGTGTGTGTGTGGGTGATAGAGAAGAGAGTGCAATGCTTTCACATATGTGCTACTTGTGTGTGTGTGTGTGTATATGTGTGTGTGTGTGTGTGTGTGGGAGGTGTGTAGAGTGGTAGAGAAGTGAGTGCAATGCTTTCACATATGTGCTCCACTGGTGTGTGTGGGTGATAGAGAAGAGAGTGCAATGCTTTCACATGTGCTACTGGTGAGTGTGCGTGTAAATGTGTGTATGTGTGTGTGTGTGTGTGTGTGGGAGGTGTGTAGAGTGGTAGAGAAGTGAGTGCAATGCTTTTACATGTGTGCTCTACTTCACTTGGTCTGCTGAGGGAGTCGGCTTAACCCTCTAGGCGCCACGGTCAAGTTTACTCGACAAGATGCGGTACTGAATAAAACGGCCGATTTAGTCAAATAGGGTGTCATATTTCGTTCGACCTCCACTCCACTAGATGGCAGACATGTCATACGTCATCCCCGAGTCCAAAAAAGGTCATGCTTTAAACAAAACTTTTGTGCTACAGCGCATTGCTAATGGCATCAAAAAAGTTTACCCGAAATGAAGTGTTGGGTCTTCTATTCACAGACCCTGATTCTGAAGGGGAATATCTGCCTTCAGAAAATGACGGTGATTCGTTTAGTGAGGCTTCAGATGCGTCCCTGCCTTGCAATGATGCAGCAGGACAAAGTGAGAGTTTAGCTTACACCAAGCACAAACGTTGAATCGTTTGCCCAATGTCAGTGGTGGGAATAATGTTTCACGGGGTTGGAATGTTCATCGGGAAGTTAGCAGGGTGTTAGTGGTGTGGCGGACGAGGCTGGAGGTAATGTCCATGTAGCGCTAGCTTCTGTCTTCTGACCGCGTGCTTCTCCGCAATCGCGGCGACAGTAACGTGGTGAGGCAGTGTGGGGAGTCGCAATGAGAATGACAGTAGGCCTAGTCCGAGCTGCGCAAATTCTCTCCACTCGGCGCGTGTGCGAGGCAGATCTGGCCATGCTGCTCGCAGCAGGAGCAGAGGTGATGACACGGGGCAGGGGAGCCATTAGGCTATGCATAGTCTATCACAAGATGATGGGAATGCCGGCCCTGTATGGATAGGGATAGGGAGTCATTATTTCTACAGCAAAAGGCCTGCTACATAAAAATGGTAATGATTTACACTGTTGATTTGCTACCTATTTCCCTGACCATTTAGGACATACACTAGGCCTATGTGTTCTTTTTTTGTGTGTTCATGTCCTTGTGATGTGTGTATCTTTGTCAGCTAAGAAAAAAAAAAACATCAACAAAACAACAAAAAGAAAAAAAATACTAATATTGTCTCTTGTCTTGTCTCGTCATCTCACTCCTGATCTGTGCCTTGCCGTGGCAAGTGAGCTTTTGAACTAAACAGGTCTTGTCTACTTGTGTTTGTGTGTCATCTGAATAATATATATGTGCCCCATACATGGAATCAGAGTGCCTACTGTATGTAGTAAATGGAAAATCTCTACAGCAAAAGGCCAGTCTACCGCTACATGCATTTGGTTTGTTTCTGCCATTTATTAGTAATGATTTATACAGTTTGTTTACTACTTACTATTTACCTGAGCATTCAGTATTGTCCAATATAGCATACAGAAGGTGAGGGACATTTTGGGGGAAAAGAAGTGGTGCATTTTATCATTCAAACATGCAATTTTTCATGAAAATTCTTTAATCCAAGATGGCCGCCACCATATGACGTCATAATATGCAAATTAGATATAAACATTTAATCTCTACATAAACTTTGGGTCATCCTTAATATTTCTCTAATTTACAGAAAGTCTCTATCTCTTATCACTTTTAAGATATAGCCTTTTGAAATGAAGGCGGAAAATCGAACGTTCGAAAAAAAAAAAAAAAAAAAAAAAACGGGTTAATTGTGTTAAAGTTGTGCTAGAGGTGGAGTTTTGGATTATTCACTGACTCTCTCTCTCTCTCACTACTAGTTTGGCATTGTTCTCAAAGAAGCCACGTTGTTATTTCTGCAATCCCACATGCAATCATACTCTTCACATGACTCATGCATACGCCGGCTCCTCATTGTTATCCAAGACGTTATGCATCACAACAGGAGGAGAATGTAAACATTGCACTACACCAGTGGGCATTCACACCAGAAGCATAATACAAATGAAAAAGGCCTTGTATCTTCAAACGTCATGGAAAAAATGGTCTTGATGCAGCTCCTCAGAAGTGTCAAATGGCAATAGCTTCTTGGAAAAACCTTCAGTCAGGTTTCTGTCTGACACATACAGCAGCATTGAAACAGCTCTTATCAGGGTCACTTCTGATCTATTGATGGCAGCTGATTCTGGAGAAAGTCTGAAAAAGCTTCTAGTTTACTCTTGCTCAGTCATTTCTTGGTAATTAAGCCCCTCATATCAAGGCTGCTTCCTCAAAATTGGGGCTATTGTTTGACTCAGATTGAAGATTTGATCAACAACTTCCAAGTCCAGTCTTGTTATTATCACGTTAGGGTCATTTTCAAACTTAGCTCAATGTTGCTGTCAACATTAAAAGACACTGAGAGAATTGTCCATGCCTTTAGTTCCTCAAGACTTATTTTTATTTAATTGTGTATTTAGATAGGGACAGTGCATATTGATGGACATCAGTACCATTACACAATGTAAACATGTAAAACTATAGAGTTAGCACCACTTGATTATTTTTGATATTGTTCACCTGTCTGAATGTGTATCACCTGGTTCAGACAGCAGCCAAGCTCTTGACTAGCCTGGAAAATCCAGACCCTGGTAATCTAGAAAGATTAAGGGTCTGGCCACAAACAATGTAATGGCCCAACTCGAGGCGCGGCACCAAGCATGCATTTGAAAATATCACTGCACGCAATTGGATAACACTAGACCAATGTTTACTCTGAATGATTCCGGACTTTGACGCAACTGGATAACACTACGACCCATATTTACTGTACTAACCTCCAACGTTGCAGCGCTGTTGTCATCTGTTTAGCTCGCCTCTGGCCCGCCTATATCAGATAGACCGATGTGATTGGTTCCCCGCGATGCAAGGGGCAAAAGTAACATGCATCATTACTCATTGCCAGAGTCTCTTGCAGACACAATTCAAAGTGTGCTCTCGCGAGAACTCATTTTTCAGGGTAGGTCTAAATTTCTAAGACTAAATGTAAATCTCCCCATTTCTGGCCGATCTACATTGGCTGCCAGTGAGATAGATAGATAGATAGATAGATAGATACTTTATTGTTCCCCAGGGGAAATTCAAGAAAAGTTATAAGAATATAACTATAGAATATAAATATACAGTTATAGAATAGAGTCATGGGTACAAGATATTTTCTTTTTTCACCTTATCTCCATTTTGTTTCTTGTGTTCATGTCATGTTTCTTTTGCCTACAAAGGTTGCTTTGTTGGTGATATTGTTGTTGATGTTAAACAGGCTTGATTGTCGGATTGTTCACTGTGGGGAAACCCCTTACCTGTAGTAGAAGGAACTTAATACATTCCCCCTGTGAATGTCTGATGTTTAGATGTGGAGATGTATTTACGTACAAAAAAGACAATAGCAGAACAAGACTATGAGGTGAAACCTGCCTGTGGGGCACTCACAGCTCCCTTAGTCTCTGGTGAGTCAGAGAGAAAGAGACTCTGGATGGCAGAGAGAGTAGTTGTGGCTGATAGAGATGGCATGGAATATAGAGGTGGAGGGGTGTGTGTGTGTGTGTGTGTGTGTGTGTGTGTGTGTGAGGGGGGGCATTAGGAGAGAGAAGAGAATGATGGAAAGAAAGGGAAAAAAGGAGTGATACAAAGGGAAGAAGTGATGGATAGAGAGATAGAGAGATAGAGAGATTGGCAGAAAGCCAATAAGAGATCCTGACTTTTAAAAAGCCCTTATTTAACCATTAAGGTTAATCAGAGAGCATTAAGAGTAATACATTATTCAATCCCATTACCCACCAAAAATCAAAAGAGAGAGAGATGAGAGGAGCGGAGGAAGAGAGCGAGTGACAGAGACATTTAAATAGAGGGATGCAGAGACAGAGGGAGATAATTGGAGAGAGAGAGAAAATGGCACTGAAAAGAGATGGAGAAAGAGAGGCTTACAAAGAATGAGAGAGAGAGATGGAGTGATGTGTGTGTGTGTGTGTGTTTGTGTGTGTGTGTGTGCTCTTAGCTTCAGCAGCAAGCAGAATGACTGGCATGCACAAAGTTCACTCACTGGCTGGTGTTAAGAAAGAGCCTGTACTGCTGTGCCCAACCACACAAATGGTCAGACTGATACACAATACCTACAGTATATTTCTATACATGCTCCATAGCTGAGCTCCAATCTAAATGTCCTCAGTGAATACTTCACCAATACTCCAACACAAATAATGTTCGTAAAGCGTTACTGTAGGAGAGTGTTTGTTTATGAAACAAACTGGGTACAAATGTCTGTTTCATGTGTCATATGTCTAGATGGTTAAGTATTTGTCTGACATTGAGGACATGTGATATTTGCTGTTGCTTGTTTCTCAAAGTTTGGCTGTGGAGATAGAATAGCCGATTAGGACTTGTCCATGAATGTTGATTTATGGATCGGTCTTATCAGACGATGGAAAAGATATCCGTCAGACAGGCCCACTGTACTTAAACCCTTATCAGACATCTCACTACCATGTCTCTCATTTCAAACATCTCACTGTCATATCTTATATCGGCTTATCTCAACTGCACGCTTAACCACCTCAGCAAAGCAATTTCTCTTGTGATACGCACTCTTTGAATTCTGTTATTCTTTTTATGTGTGTGTGTGTGTGTCTGTGGGTGTGTGTTTGTGCGTGTGTGTGGGTGCGTGTTTGTTTGTGTACGGTATTTTGTATTTCGGTGCATTGTCACATGTACCTGTCAAGGTGAGGGATTTATCTAGGCTCAAGTTACAACAGCAGACAGCCACAGACCAGGAGATCATTGGCCCTCCGTTGACCATGAAGACCATGGTACTCCATTAGCCACAGACACGGAGACCATGGTATTCCATTATCCACAGACACAGTGACCATAGTACTCCATTAGCCACAGACACAGAGACCACTGGTATTCCATTATCCACAGACACGGTGACCACTGGTATTCCATGAGCCACAGACACAGAGACCACTGGTATTCCATTAGCCACAGACACGGAGACTACTGGTACTCTGGAAGCCAGAAACACAGTGACCATTGGTACTGAAGTGTGTGTGCGTGTGCGTGCGCGTGCGTGTGTGTGCGTATGAAAGTGTGTACACATACCCAAAGGCAAAAAAAAATATGAAGAGGTGAAGTATTTAAGTTTTTTGGTCAATGTTGACGAATGTGGAGAATTACTGTACTGAAAAAAATATCTGAATTGTTGTTGTAAATAAACAGAATTCTTTAGTTAGCACAGAGGTTTGTCTTTCTAAAGCCTTTACACACAATCTTAAGTGAATTAGTTGTTAGCAGTTAATGTCCTATAATTCAAAGGTCACATACCTTGTCAACATTTGTCAGTATAATGTGTTCACCTGTCTGTGTGCCTACCTGCCTGTGTGTCTACCTGCCTGTGTTCACCTGTCTGTGTGCCTACCTGCCTGTGTTCACCTGTCTGTGTACCTACCTGCATGTGTTCACCTGTCTGTGTACCTACCTGTCTGTGTGCCTACCTGCCTGTGTTCACCTGTCTGTGTATCTACCTGCCTGTGTTCACCTGTCTGTGTGCCTACCTGCCTGTGTTCACCTGTCTGTGTTCACACCTGCCTGTGTTCACCTGTCTGTGTTCACCTGTCTGTGTGCCTTCCTGTCTGTGTTCACCTGTATGTGTGCCTACCTGTCTGTGTGCCTACCTGTCTGTGTTCACCTGTCTGTGTGCCTACCTGCCTGTGTTCACCTGTATGTGTACCTACCTGCCTGTGTTCACCTGTCTGTGTTCACCTGTCTGTGTGCCTTCCTAGCCTGTGTTCACCTGTCTGTGTGCCTACCTGTCTGTGTTCACCTGTCTGTGTACCTACCTGCATGTGTTCACCTGTCTGTGTTCACCTGTCTGTGTGCCTTTCTGTCTGTGTTCACCTGTCTGTGTGCCTACCTGCCTATGTTCACCTGTCTGTGTTCACCTGTCTGTGTTCACCTGTCTGTGTACCTTCCTGTCTGTGTTCACCTGTCTGTGTACCTACCTGCATGTGTTCACCTGTCTGTGTGCCTTTCTGTCTGTGTGCCTACCTGTCTGTGTTCACCTGTCTGTGTTCACCTGTCTGTGTGCCACCTGACTGTGTGCCACCTGTCTGTGTTCACCTGTCTGTGTTCACCTGTCTGTGTGCCTATGTTCACCTGCCTGTGTTCACCTGTCTGTGTGCCTTCCTGCCTGTGTTCACCTGTCTGTGTGCCTACCTGTCTGTGTTCACCTGTCTGTGTGTTCACCTGTCTGTGTTCACCTGTCTGTGTTCACCTGTCTGTGTGCCTTTCTGTCTGTGTGCCTACCTGTCTGTGTTCACCTGTCTGTGTACCTACCTGCATGTGTTCACCTGTCTGTGTTCACCTGTCTGTGTACCTACCTGTCTGTGTTCACCTGTCTGTGTACCTACCTGCCTGTGTTAACCTGTCTGTGTGCCTTTCTGTCTGTGTGCCTACCTGCATGTGTTCACCTGTCTGTGTACCTACCTGTCTGTGTTCACCTGTCTGTGTACCTACCTGCCTGTGTTCACCTGTCTGTGTGCCTTTCTGTCTGTGTGCCTACCTGTCTGTGTTCACCTGTCTGTGTACCTACCTGCCTGTGTTCACCTGTCTGTGTGCCTTTCTGTCTGTGTGCCTACCTGCCTGTGTTCATCACCTGCTCAGGTGTTCTGTGTGCCCCTGTCTGTGTTCACCTGTCTGTGTGCCTTCCTGTCTGTGTTCACCTGTCTGTGTGCCTACCTGTCTGTGTGCCTACCTGTCTCTGTTCACCTGTCTGTGTGCCTACCTGCCTGTGTTCACTGTCTGTGTTCACCTGTCTGTGTACCTACCTGTTTGTGTTCACCTGTCTGTGTGCCTACCTGCCTATGTTCACCTGTCTGTGTTCACCTGTCTGTATTCACCTGTCTGTGTGCCTTCCTGCCTGTGTTCACCTGTCTGTGTGCCTACCTGTCTGTGTTCACCTGTCTGTGTACCTACCTGCATGTGTTCACCTGTCTGTGTTCACCTGTCTGTGTGCCTTTCTGTCTGTGTGCCTACCTGTCTGTTTTCACCTGTCTGTGTACCTACCTGTCTGTGTTCACCTGTCTGTGTACCTACCTGCCTGTGTTCACCTGTCTGTGTTCACCTGTCTGTGTACCTTCCTGTCTGTGTTCACCTGTCGGTGTGCCTACCTGCCTGTGTTCATCGGTCGGTGTGCCTACCTGTCTGTGTTCACCTGTCTGTGTGCCTACCTGCCTGTGTTCACCTGTCTGTGTACCTACCTGCCTGTGTCCACCTGTCTGTGTTCACCTGTCTGTGTACCTTCCTGTCTGTGTTCACCTGTCTGTGTGCCTACCTGCATGTGTTCACCTGTCTGTGTGCCTTCCTGTCTGTGTTCACCTGTATGTGTGCCTCCCTGTCTGTGTGCCTACCTGTCTGTGTTCACCTGTCTGTGTGCCTACCTGCCTGTGTTCACCTGTATGTGTACCTACCTGTCTGTGTTCACCTGTCTGTGTACCTACCTGCCTGTGTTCACCTGTCTGTGTGCCTTTCTGTCTGTGTGCCTACCTGTCTGTGTTCACCTGTCTGTGTACCTACCTGCCTGTGTTCACCTGTCTGTGTACCTTCCTGTCTGTGTTCACCTGTCGGTGTGCCTACCTGCCTGTGTTCATCGGTCGGTGTGCCTACCTGTCTGTGTTCACCTGTCTGTGTGCCTTCCTGTCTGTGTTCACCTGTCTGTGTGCCTTCCTGTCTGTGTTCACCTGTCTGTGTGCCTACCTGTCTGTGTGCCTACCTGTCTCTGTTCACCTGTCTGTGTGCCTACCTGCCTGTGTTCACTGTCTGTGTTCACCTGTCTGTGTACCTACCTGTTTGTGTTCACCTGTCTGTGTGCCTACCTGTCTGTGTTCACCTGTCTGTGTTCACCTGTCTGTATTCACCTGTCTGTGTGCCTTCCTGCCTGTGTTCACCTGTCTGTGTGCCTACCTGTCTGTGTTCACCTGTCTGTGTACCTACCTGCATGTGTTCACCTGTCTGTGTGTACCTACCTGCATGTGTTCACCTGTCTGTGTTCACCTGTCTGTGTGCCTTTCTGTCTGTGTGCCTACCTGTCTGTTTTCACCTGTCTGTGTACCTTCCTGTCTGTGTTCACCTGTCGGTGTGCCTACCTGCCTGTGTGCCTACCTGCATGTGTTCACCTGTCTGTGTTCACCTGTCTGTGTGCCTTCCTGTCTGTGTTCACCTGTCTGTGTGCCTACCTGCCTGTGTTCACCTGCCTGTGTTCACCTGTCTGTGTACCTACCTGCCTGTGTTCACCTGTCTGTGTGCCTACCTGTCTGTGTTCACCTGTCTGTGTACCTACCAGCATGTGTTCACCTGCCTGTGTTCACCTGTCTGTGTGCCTTCCTGTCTGTGTTCACCTGTCTGTGTACCTACCTGCCTGTGTTCACCTGTCTGTGTGCCTACCTGTCTGTGTACCTACCTGTCTGTGTGCCTTCACCTGTCTGTGTTCACCTGTCTGTGTGCCTACCGGCCTGTGTTCACCTGTCTGTGTACCTACCTGCCTGTGTTCACCTGTCTGTATTCACCTGTCTGTGTGCCTTCCTGTCTGTGTTCACCTGCACGTTGTTCACGTATCGTTCTCAGCGAAAAGATAGTGGAACTCAAAGCCAGAATAGCGGCCCTCCATCAGATTGAGAAGGATGAACAGTTCCTCGACACCATTTTCTCCGTAAGTACCTCTCTTACACACACTAATGCCAGATGCCCTGATTTCACTCTGCCCTCCAATACTTTAACCATGCCATGCACTAATGCAACTTCTGTCCCTGTTGCCTCTCCCCGGCCTCTGCTGAGAACCAAGCCTGCTCTGCTGGCCAGCTCCACTCCACACCAGCCTGAGCCATGGCATAGAAGCAAGCATCACAAGCACGGCAGACGGTCCGGACGGCACTCAGGCCCAGCCCAACCTATATACGACTGGAAAATCGCAAGCACGCCATTCTGACCGAGGGATGAGGAGCCCCTCCTGCCCCCGAGACAACCATCCTAGTCCCTCCTCGGCGCCCCCCCGACCCCCTCCTCCCCGACCTCATCAACCTCCACCCTGGTCATCGGCAGTTCCATGGTTCGGAGACCTCTGCATTTCCCCATCAATGAAGCGGTCCCTCCAAGGTCTACTGCTTCCCTGGTGCCAAGGTCCTTGACATCCAGCAGAAACTCCCAAGCATCCTGGCCTGCCACACCAAGGTCAACAACATCATCGTACACGTGGGCACAAACAACATCAGAGATAAGCAGTCAGTAGCACTGCAGGAAAACTACAAAACTCTCATCACCACCCTGATGGGCACAGAAAAACGCTTTGTCATCTCTGGGCCTCTCCCTACCTACAGAAAAGGTGCTGAGAGATGGTCCAGACTGTTCGATCTCCACACCTGGCTCAAACGCTACTGCGCTTCCCTAAGCATCCCCTATGTCAACAACTCGGGCTTGTTCTGGGAGAGGCCCAGTATGCTAAAGCGTGATGGTCTCCACCCAAACCAACATGGAGCCAGGCTACTCTCTGACAACATAACGTCCACACTGAGACATTCTGTAGAAAATATTACAGATTCACGCCCCCCAGGTATTGATTTGAATGGCATTATACATGTGGATGGGTCTGAGAATGTTTTCTGCAGGGTAACATACAATACTACTACCATAGATCAAACTGCTTCATGCAATGACTTATGCTTATAGTTCTATTCCAACGTTGATTTCTACCCAACGTATAGTAAAAAGAAAAGACAAATTTAAAACTAGAAACCTAACAAATATTCTTTCCATACCTCAGCATATTCCTCAAAAGCCAGAGGCATTTTCAGCTAACATGGGCTTACTAAATATAGGTGCACTTACTACCAAAACCTTTGCAATCAATGATTTTATTAGTGAAAAAAAGTTGGATTTTCTGTTTCTTGTTGAAACCTGGCTGACTTCAGACAGCGAAGCTGTTCTTGTTGAAACCTGTCCCCCAAATTATAATTTCTTCCACACATTAGACAAGGCAAGCGAGGTGGTGGAATTGCCTCCATTCTCTCAAACAAATATAGCTGCACTAGAGTCAACTTTGGCGAAATCGCTTCCTTTGAGTATATTGCCCTCACTCTGAAGGCTGACCCAGCTGTACTTCTGTTAACCTTATACCGCCCTCCTAAACTATGGACTGGCTTTCTCGACCAGTTTTCTGAACTTATGTCGCTCATCATCACTAGCTATGATCGGATAATTATAAATGGCGACTTTAATATTCATGTCAATAAGACAACTGATGCTAAAGCCAGTAAGTTCCTTAATGTGTTGGACAGTTTAGAGCTAAAGCAGCATGTTACAGGACCCACCCACAACCTTGGCAACACCCTCGATCTAGTCATTTCTAGAGGGATAGAAGTCACAGACAGTAAATGATATAAATATGTCTGATCATTATTGTGTATCTTTTAATATAGTAATACATACTCTAAAAACTCATCCCGAAATTGCAATCAAATCGGCCAAATCTTGGACATTAGAGCAGAACAGCATTTCATAGCTCTTATAGACTCCATAAATTTAGATATTTTACATCATCCCATTGATCAAATGGTAGAGGCTCTCAATCATGAATTAGGCGCTCTGCTTGACAGAGTGGCACCCTTAAAGACTAAAAAAAGGCCCTGTAGCAAACTGACACCTTGGATGAACGAAAATATCCATGATCTGAAAAGATCATGTAGAAAAGCTGAGAGAACATGGAGAAAAACTAAGTTACAGGTTCAAAAATAGCAAATTATAATAGAGCTATTTGGAATGAGAGAAGGAACCACTTCTCTAAGGTAATTGCTGAAAACAGTGGAAACTCTAGGGTGTTGTTCTCCACCACTGATAGGCTATTGCATCAAACACCTTTTGATACACTCAGTCAGGCATCCTCTCTAAGATGTGAAGAATTTGCAGACTTCTTCAAAAACAAAGTCATTTCAATAAGGGAGGCTATTGGTAACACAAGTAATATGTTTGATAGTACACCCAAAAACAGCCCCCCAAAATTAAGGTTCTTTAGCACTATTACTCAATCTGAGCTTGGTAAAATTATAACTCAAACCGGCTCCTCAACATACGTTTTGGATCCAATCCCTACTAGATTCCTTAAAAATGTATATGATAGCTTAGCTCCCTTTATTCTCAAGGTAATAAATACATCATTAGAAACAGGTATATTTCCAACTGCTTTTAAAACCGCTGTTGTGAAACCTTTACTTAAAAAGTCGAATCTTGACCATACCAATCTGAGCAACTACAGGCCTATATCAAATCTACCGTTCCTGAGCAAAGTACTTGAAAAAGTCGTTTGTAATCAGTTAAATACCTTCCTCAACGAAAACAGTATCCTTGAAAAAAATTCCATTCAGGTTTTAGATCCAATCACAGCACTGAAACAGCTCTAGTAAAAATAGTCAATGATCTTAGACTGGCTACTGACTCAAAGTCTCAATCCTTATTCTTCTGGATTTGAGTGCGGCATTCGACACCATTGATCATAGCATCCTAATTCACCGCCTTGCGAAGTGGGTGGGTCTCTCTGATAATGCTCTAAACTGGTTTCAAACCTACATTACTGGCAGAGATTTTTATATCAGTCTAGGAGATGTGTCTGAAAAACATGACTTGCCTTTTGGTGTGGCCCAGGGGAGCTGCCTTGGTCTCCTGCTATTTTCCCTATATATGCTTCCGTAAGGAAACGTCATAAGTCAGCATAATGTTAACTTCCATAGCTACGCAGATGATACCCAATTGTATATTTCTGTGGAGCCAACTAACCCAGATGGCCTTTGCTCCCTCACTGCATGCCTAACCTCCATTAATCAGTGGATGAGCAAAAAAATTTTGAAACTAAATGATGACAAAACAGAGGTACTTTTGGTTGGACCAAAACTAAAACGAGACATTGTTCTTAGTAATCTGGGGAACTTGGCGCACCAGGTCAAACCAAAAGTAACAAGCCTCGGTGTCATCTTAGATGCAGAGTTAAGTTTTAAACCCCATATCAGTAAAGTTACTCAGACAGCCTATTTCCACCTGAGAAACATTGCCAAAGTGCGGCCCTTTTTAACTCAACATGATGCAGAAAAACTAATTCATGCCTTTATCACTAGCAGGTTAGACTACTGCAATGCACTTTTCACTGGTCTTCCCAAAAAACATCTAAAGAAATTGGCACTCATACAGAACTCTGCGGCTAGACTTTTAACTAAGACCAAGAAGAGAGAACACATCACCCCTGAGTTGGCTGAACTGCACTGGCTCCCTATTTCCTATAGAATTGATTTTAAGGTTATGTTAATTACTTACAAAGCTCTGAATGGCATAGCACCTTCATGTATCTCTGAGCTTTTAATATCTTATCAACCACAAAGGAAACTTAGATCATCAAATTCTAATATTTTAATCGTACCCAAAGTGCTCCACAAGCAAAGTGGAGAAGCTGCTTTTATCCATTATGCCCCAAAACTATGGAACACCCTGCCTCTGTACATCAAGCAGGCGAGTTCAGTAAATATTTTTAAAAAAGATCTGAAAACATACCTGTACAGGAAAGCTTTTAGTTAACTCATCTTATCCTGTAGACTACTTTTTCAGATTATTCTACATCTGCTGCCATTGGAGGGCGCAGCCAGCCAGAAGCAGATGGGCTCCCCCTATTAAGTCAGGTTCTGCTCAAGGTTTCTTCCTGTAATATGGGAGTTTTTCCTTGCCACAGTTGCCATATGGTGTGCTTATGGGGGGTAAAGGGTTAAGGCTGCCAGTCACAAGCCAGCCACAAGCACTTCGCAATGGAGCATACAGTGTGTAAAAATTGTATTTGGGGCTTTCTACTCTACTATTATTCCCAGTCATTATCATGGGAAATATAATGTTCAGATATGCGTCACATTATTATAATGGCATTGTATAACAACCCTCATAGTAATAGGTATATTTTACATTTTTCAAATGTATTTATTTATTGCTTTTTTTTTCCCCTTCCAACTTGCTGAGGCCCCCCAGGTCCCCCCTCGCGGCCCCCACTCTGAAAACCACTGCTGTACTGCACAAGGCAGAGAGAGTGAGAATATGACAGATGATGCTGCTGCTGATGATGATGACGCTTAGATCTACTACAACTACTTTCCAACTCTGTATTCCATGTTGTGTTGACCATGTTGATATGAACCTACTGTGTGTGTGTGTGTGTGTGTGTGTGTGTGTGTGTGTGTGACACAGACTCCATTGTGTGTCCCATAAGCTGTCCAGTGACTGCTGGCTGTGAATGGAATCGGAGGCCATATCTCATAGTCCTACAGGACGACACTATAGAGCTCAGCGCCTGTCTGCCGACTGACAGCTGTGCAGGCAGGCCCCCCTGATCAGATAAGGAGCCATGCTTAATGCACACACACACACACACACACACACACACACACACACACACACACACACACACACACACACACACACACACACACACACACACACACACACACTACTGTATATCATGCTCTCTGACATATAGACAGCAACATAATAAATATATACACACTCAAACACACACCGACTGACATACACATATACACAAAGAGCCGGATAACACACTGACTGTGGGACATACACAATCTCTTTCTATCTCTCTCTCTCTCTCGCTGTCTCACACATACACACAAACACACACGCACAAACTATAACAGATAGCACAGACAGATAACACAATGGCACTTGGACACACACACACACACACTCTCTCTCTCTCTCTCACACACACACACACACACAACACATACAAACTAACCTACAATAGCACAAAGACACTGAGATATAGTGCTATGCACTCCCCCTCACACACACACACACACAAAAGTCTGGCTCCTATAATATAACATTATTGCCTCTCTCTCAAGCATCTTTACAAGCTCTGATAGGAGGGCACAGTTTAGGCTGCCAGAGATATTAACTGAGTTCTGCATCTAAGGAAGGGACTTATTTACTGTAGTGTGTATTTTCATAATTGTTTATCATGACCGTATAACCATCCCACATCATCTTTATGCATTTGACTAAGTTGTGTTTAGTTTTGTTTTATGATAACTGATATGTACATTTACTTTTACTCATTTAACAGAGGGTTATCGATTAACGAAATGAAGAATAACACTCCAGCTCCATTGCAAAGGAGACCATAGGGATATAGTATGTAAATGTAAAATGTAAATCAGGTTTCTGGCCAAGTATATTTGCAAATACAAGGAGTTTGTTCTCTGCGCTTTATCCCTCCGGGGGTAGTGTACAACATACCCACACACCCAGTGTACACCTATCCAAACACACACACACACACACACACACCCTCAGAGCAGTGAGCACACTAGGAGCCCACATACACACCCGGAGCAGTGGGCAGCCTTAATCCTGGCGCCCTGGGAGCAGTTGGGGGTTAGATGACTTGCTCAAGGGCACCTCATACATGGATGTGGATGTGGGAGAGCGCTGTTTAATCACTACGATAAATATTACTAACAGGATGAGAGTGAAGAAGTTTAAGGACTAGGACTATGGAAAGTGCATGTGAAGTGCATAACTGCATGGAAGTGCATAACTGCATGGGAAGTGCATAGTAACTGCATGGGAAGTGCATAACTGCATGAAAAGTGCATAGTAACTGCATGGGAAGTGCATGGTAACTGCATGGAAAGTGCCTGGGAAGTGCATAACTGCATGGAAAGTGCATGGAAAGTGCATGGTAACTGCATGGAAAGTGCCTGGGAAGTGCATAACTGCATGGAAACTGCATGGGAAGTGCATGGTAACTGCATGGGAAGTGCATGGAGAGTGCATGGTAACTGCATGGGAAGTGCATGGAAACTGCATGGAAAATGTATAACTGCATGGGAAGTGCATGGTAACTGCATAGAAAGTGCAAGTTAGGTGTGTTGGGTTGTTAGATGTGTTAAGAGAGGAGGTACCACCACCCCCCTCATTGGAGGACTTTTTTTTTATTATGCTGTTGTTTGGATTTAACTATAGTCTTATTCAACATAAATAGATAATAAACAATAATGCTAATAATTCCAACAAATACAACAACTAATAATAGTAACAATAATTGTGTGTGTTCACCTACCAGAATGTTTGCCTACTCATGTAACAGTTGGTGGACAAACCCATTCAATTCATGACGATCTGAGTTGGACTGCAACAAACTGTGTTTGGTTCATTTGTCTTAGTAACACATTAGACAGGTACAGCAAACAGTCTCTGCCCCTCAACATCTTCTCACCGAACACATCATGATGCGGCCGTTACCACACCACATGCACACCTATGCAATTGTCTGAGGTCTGTGTAGTTAGCAGTCGTAATGAGGCCCTCAAATTCAACTGTTAGGAAACATTTTTCGAGTTAAACATTTCTAACACACTTAAATTGTACTAGAAATAAAATTAGGAATTAGGCTCTGTGTTTGTGTGTGTATGTATTACTCTGTATGAAAGTGTGTGTATGTGTGTGGAATACTTTTATCTTCTAAAAGGCACTTCTTTACGAGAGGCTCTCACACAAAGCATATGTGGGCGGTACTTGACAGTAGAGCAGTGATCAGCAACAGGCATCAATGACAGGACCTGCCATTTTGATAATGCATTAAAGTTCTCAAAAATAATGTAGTGTCCTTCATCACAAGTACAGACGCTTTTTGGGTCCTCTGTGTATCATTAGGCCCATTGTTCATGAGTATATGCATTAACTTGCATGTTAGTGTGTGTATGTACTGTAGGCCTGTGCTTGTGTATATGTGTTTGTGCCTCTGCTTTGTGTGTGTGTGTGTGTGTGTGTTGTGTCTGTGCTCGTGTATATGTGTTTGTGCCTGTGCTTGTGTGTGTGTGTGTGTGTGTGTGTGTGTGTATTTGTGCTTGTGTGTGTGGACCGATGGGATATGGCTCAGGTTGAGGCCATGGGAGTAAATATCGTCCTGGGAGATGAAAATGACAAAGATATTACCACACGGGTTCATCACCAGAACAATCCCACACACACAATGTCCTGGGGAAGGAAATGACAAAGATATTACCACACGGGTTCATCACCAGAACAATCCCACACACACAATGTCCTGGGAGATGAAAATGACAAAGATATTACCACACGGGTTCATCACCAGAACAATCCACACACACAATGTCCTGGGAGAGGAAAATGACAAAGATATTACCACACGGGTTCATCACCAGAACAATCCCACACACAATGTCCTGGGAGATGAAAATGACAAAGATATTACCACACGGGTTCATCACCAGAACAATCCCACACACACAATGTCCTGGGAGATGAAAATGACAAAGATATTACCACACGGGTTCATCACCAGAACAATCCCACACACACAATGTCCTGGGAGATGAAAATGACAAAGATATTACCACACGGGTTCATCACCAGAACAATCCCACACACACACACACTGTCCTGGGGGAAGGACATGACACACACACACACAGTGTCCTGGGGGAAGGACATGACACACACACCATCGTGGGGAAACTAGAAGAAGGCTTTACTATGACAGGTTCATCGCCATAGCAGCTTAGTGTTGCGAATCAACATGGGAATACAACACGAGATACAAGGTCTCACAGGAGTTGGTAACACACACACACACACACACACACACACACACACACACACAGAAGCACCAGCCTATACAAGCCAGGTAATAATGATCGCTTCATGTTTAAAATCATATCAACAGTGTGCATACACTGTGAAACTACAGGATACCTAGCTGGGTCAAACAGGGGCTGTCACAAGGTCCATAGAAAAGGACATTTGAAATGGCTATGCTATTTCTATATCTATACTCATTGTGTTGCTATTTCTAGGGTAATTTTTGAAAAAAACTATTGTGCTTCATTTCATTTTATGCATACAGACAGTCTCAGTCTAAAAAGATAAGCATGACATTTAAGCTCAAATCAAAACCATCAGAAGAACTACCAGTCATGACATAGAATGGATGGACGGACAGAGTATTTTACCTTGTTGTCTGATGTTAACATAGACGGTATGCAACTTTGGTCTGCTTAGATGCTATTTTACAGAACCATTTACAACCCTATAATTAGGCTGGGGAATAAAATGAGATTAGAGTGTGTGTGACTGCAGGTTCACTTCCACCCCTGCTTGTGTCTCACAGGAAAAGGTGTGATTCGCCATCTTTATCACCTCAGAGCCAATCATACCCATGTGTGTGTGTGTGTGTGTGTGTGTGTATGTGTGTGTGTGTGTCTGTGTGTGTGTGTGTGTGTGTACTGTGAGTGTGTGTGAGTGTGTGTGAGAGTGTGTGTGTGTGTGTGTGTGAGTGTTCACTTACCTGTTGCAATGCTGCAGAATGCATCTCCAGTGTCCACAACAACCCATTTTTGTGGACAGAATGCATCCTCTCCATTGGCACGCTGGTGATAATCGCTTGTGTGTGTGTGTGTGTGTGTGTGTGTGTGTGTGTGCCGCTCGCCGGTCAGCGATGAGGTATTACGGCCTGGAGAGCGGCGCAGGGGTTTATCCCGGCACACAGATGGTCCTTCGCCACATTACTGGACCTCCTGCCCGCGTGGCCACTTACACTGAGTTTATCTGCGAAATTGCCTCTGTCGCCAGGGAGGCTGTGCGACTGCAACCCGGACGCGCTACAGGGTCGTCCACCGTGTCGTCCAGTGTGTCGGACACTGAACACTGAGTAGAACTGCTTGAGGAGGAGAGAAAGACGAAACACAATTGCATTTCAGTTATGCAGTCCACGGAGAATGCAAAAGGCCTCATTATATGGTTTGTTTAGGGTTGTGTTTGTGTGTGTGTGTGTGTGAGTGTGTGTGTGTGTGTGTGTGTGTGTGTAAAGAAGCTTTTGCTCGGGGTAATCTGTGTGTGTGTGAGTGTGTGTGTATGTAAGTGTGTGTGTGTGTGTGTGTGTAAAGAAGCTTTTGCTCAGGGTCATCTGTGTGTGTGTGTGTGTGTGTGTGTAAAGAAGCTTTTGCTCGGCGTCATCTGTGTGTGTGTTCAGAGTTTAAAGAAGCCCACTCTCTGTAGAGTTCTGTGTAGCTTTTGGATGGGTGCCTTGTCGATCATCACTGCAGGAAAATAGTTCAATTAAAACACATTTCTCATGCGTAGCTGATGCGGTGCGACTGCATCCCTGTGTGAGGCCTAGGAGATTTGTTTTTGTTAATCTCACAACAGGATGGCAACCTGTAATTAAATATTGAGAGCTTTGTGTACGCATTAATATCGCCTAAACGCCACATAGCTCAGGAAAGCCAGCGCTGGGCAGATGGAACACCAGAAGGCACTTTGATAGCTGTGGGAGGGGAAACAAAGGAAAACGAAAGAAGAAAAAACAACCAGGACCAAAACAACCGTCCATAAAGTGTGAAACTGATAATCTCTAAGAAATTATACAAATCCTTCTCCGTCACCTGGTTCACCTCAGACACACGTACACACACACACACACACACACACACACAAACAGAATAATATAAATCCTCACCTCAGTCAACCTGTTTGACCTCTCGAGGTGTCGGGGAGTGAGGTTTACCAATGTTCCACAAGCACAGCTAAGCTAGCTGGCATCCGTTACACTCACCCCCGTTAAACCTCACTCCCGATCCGGGTCACGGCACCAATGTAACCTGCGTTGTGTTGAACCTGCGGGATTCAGCCCTGCCCACGCCCGGACTCGAACCCACGAACAGCAGCACCTCGGATCGGGAGGCGAGCGCGCTAACAATTGAGCCAATAGCCCAGGTTCCAGATTTAAGGGATGGCCGTGTCCAGAAAACTCCAGTGGTTGAAGGTATAAGTATAGTATAAGTATATATACTTTTTTGATCCCGTGAGGGAAATTTGGTCTCTGCATTTAACCCAATCGGTGAATTAGTGAAACACAAACAGCACACAGTGAACACACAGTGAGGTGAAGCACACACTAATCCCGGCGCAGTGAGCTGCCTGCTTCAACGGTATTTCGGGGAGCAGTGAGGGGTTAGGTGCCTTGCTCAAGGGCACTTCAGCCGCGGCCCACTGGTCGGGGCTCGCACCGGCAACCCTCCGGTTACAAGTCCAGAGTGCTAACCAGTGGGCCACGGCTGCCCCTCAAGGGTTGGCAGACAACAAATAGCTCTCGAGATTTAAGTGATAAAGGTGCAGGTTTATTTACAGTGCGCAGGTGCAATATATGAAATAACAAACAAACAAAAATACTTTGAAAAAGAAAACAAAACCGGCCATCATAGGCGTTCCAAACTCACACTGTATACAGCCTCACAGCAAGCTGACGCAGTACTCTGCCATTTCAAACAACTTCCCATTCCACTCTCTCTTTCTCCCTTAAATAGGCCTACCAATCAAAAGTGAATTGGTAGAGCTCACTATCCAACAGGGTGTAATACATGAGGTATGACTATGGACCTTTTCCATACAGATACATAACCTATGACATAACACATAATTTTACCATACAAAGTACATAAATGGCCACACATATACTTCACATACAGACGGGGACTTTACATGCAACAATCATAACAAATAATAACAAACTAATTAAACACACGCCAACTCACCACCCCCGCGCCAAACAACCCACTTTCCACTGTCCCGGGACAGTGAATAAGGAACTGGCTCCAATGCGGTTAGTGTTTCCCCAGGGGACCAGTATTCGGACGCACCCAACAGAAAGTCGGCCAACAAGATGCGTAAGTGTTGTGTATGTTTCAAAAGTGATGTTATTGCTACTATGGAATGAACAATGGAGCTGAATCAGTGGGTACCTCACTGTTCGCTATGTATGTTGATAAATAAATGTTGTAGACTGAACTGACATGCATTGTGGTTGTTTTAAACGTAATGTTTGTAGCGGTCGCTAGCAGGGTAGGCTTTGAAGCGCCGGGTCGTGTAGGTGATGCACGTCGGGAACTGTATGCGTTTATCAGTGTAAATGCTATGTGGGAGCTACGTGTAGGGAATTAAGGCTTACTAACGGTGGGACCCGTGAAAGCGAGACCTTTGTCTCTATGAGGAATATCTCCCATCTATATGACTGACACTGGATCTGACCAAGGTATTTGCTGTGAAATGCTAAATATTTCATTAAAGGACAGCATTTTGTGACCTTTGACCTCAACAACATGTCCCCCATTGCCAGTACCTACAGCTACAGAACCATTGGGTAGTTATTGACCTTAATAAGTTATTATTGGGCCAGCCCAGTGTCACTATGTAAGGGATAATGTAGAGATTATTGGGAAAATAAGTCCCGACAGGGCGAACCGGACCCACCCCGACGCACAGCGGAGGGGTCTTGTTCCGCCCTGAATGGACTTTTTTTCTTGCCATTGACAGCGGTCATTATTTTTTTCAGAGGTCCTTTCCCAGGAAATAATGACCGCTAGAACTTTGGGAAATCCTATTCAAGTCAATGGAGCATTCTACCTGCCTTGTGAAGAGCCGTGTAATAAAGACAATTAATCAATGAACCGCTGACTGACTGTCCTATTAGTTAAATGCCTGGCACGCCCGATGACCAGTCCAGCTCTGTACAGCTACAGAAGCAATCTTGACCTCAACATTATGGTGACCAACACTGGACTCATATGCCTGCATGCACATTTTGGATAGGTACTGCACTAGTGTGTAATAAATCTGGGCTAGAGGAAGCCTTACTACACCTATTGCCCTGTTCAATTGCCCTGTTTTATTGCCCTGTTCTTAGCTTTATGTGTGTTGGACTGTGAGGTGCAGCAGCAGCTTTGCTTCCTGACCATCAGGCAGCTAGGGTTCCATTGAAAAACTCTCCACTGCAGGTCCCTGTGGATTTGGTCTGGTAAATATCAGATCTCACCATCTCCACTGCAGGTCTCTGTGTCTTTGGTCTGGTAAATGCCAGATCTCACCATCTCCACTGCAGGTCTCTGTGTCTTTGGTCTGGTAAATACCAGATCTCACCATGAACCCAACTTGAGCCTGTTTGTCTGCGTCCTCACACTGTAAGAGCTTGGGGAGAAACTCAAAGCCAACAGCATCTGCATTTGGAGGGGCATCTGCATTTGGAGGGGCTTCGGGCTTGTAACCGAAGGGTTGTCGGTTTGATCCCCGACTCAGTAGGAAAAATTTGGGTGGGGGAAGTGGTTGAACACTGCTCTCCCATGCCCACATCCACGGCTGAAGTGCAAGCAAGGCACCTAACCCCTCACCTAACCCCTGAGCAAGGCACCTAACCCCTCACTGCTCCCCGAGCGCTGCTGTAGCAGGCAGCTCACTGAGCTCTGGGTTAGTGTGTGCTTCAACTCACTGTGTGTTCACTGTGTGCTGTGTATGTTTCACTAATTCACGGATTGGAACAAATGCAGAGACCAAATTTCCCTCACGGGATCAAAAGAGTATCTATACTTATACTTACTTATTTTATTTGAGGAATAAGCCGCAATAGGCAAAACTAGTGCAGCCTTCTGAGACCTAAGATGACCAGCTACAAAAGGATAGTTTACGACTGACATTGGTGTTTGACAATGCTCCCCTCGAACCACGGCTCTCTGCTTAGCCATTTAAAGAAGTCATCCAGTAATTTTCCACTAATGCTTGACAAATGGACTCCTCTTCGGCTAGCCGCTGCTGTGACTTCCTGTGGCTCGGCCCTTGCTTTAGATAGCCTCCTCTCCAGCACCGGCTGCAACTTCATTACCACTCATTGTGAGAGGAGGAGGAAGAAGGCAGTAGAGAGAGGAGAGCTGCAGGGGTGAGGGAAAGAAGGATGGATGAAAAGAGAGAGAGAGAGGGAGAGAGAGAGGGAGAGAGAGAGAGAGAGAGAGAGAGAGAGAGGAGGGGAGGAGGAGGGAGGAAAGAAAAAAAGAAACGATTGGAAACGGCCACTGAGCAAAACAGAAAAAATTAATTGGGACTCGAGGGACGTAGAGACTCTTTACATTTGCAAATTTGTGCCTCTGTGGCTGACACCGAACGAGCGTGTGAGAGAGAAGGTCCTCTGGGGTTGGGGAGGTGGTTATGTTGACAAAAAAGTTTTAAAAGCGGTTTTGTGTGTGTGTGTGTGTGTGTGTGGTGGGGGGGGTATGTTTTTTTCTTTTCTCCCTTCATTTTCCTCTCTGTCTTTCCTGTCGTGAAATGCTGTGAGTGAAGTTACAGAATGTGAGTCGCTGTGGAAACGTGCAAACAAAGAGGTATAAAAATAATTAACCTATTGGCAATTTATCTTAGTCTCGCAGTGAGGGGAACATTTGAAGGGAAGCAAATTCATTCTGAGAAGTCATTCATCATAAAGAAATCAATAAATATTTTTTTTAACAAAAGCACTTTTTAATCACTCAGCGCTGTTCTGGCTCACTGGAAGACTGATAGAAGACCAACAACAGGCAAAGACAAGACATTGGTGACACACTGATGACAATTCCACTGTACTTTTGGATAAAGTGTCAACTAAATGAGGAAATCATTTCATTCACTGACCTATGCCCTCTAGGAGACATTGTTGTATTTAAAAACACAGCTGCAAACAGTATTACAAGGAGAAGACAGTAATGTAAAAAAAATACAACACACACACACACACACACACAAATTCAACTCTATTCTGTAAAATATGTGTAGTAAATATTAATGTATTGTAATGTATACATACAAAACTCATTATCCACACTCGGGGATCATGTCTCCATCCTTGAACAACGAGTGAGTACAAATGAGGGCGACGTTCTCGACCTGAAAAAACGCATCAACATGCTTGAGAGTGACAACGCTTACCTTCGTGATAAAGTCGAGGATGCCGAGAACAGAAGCAGGGCGTATAATTTGCGTTTTCTGCATATCCCTGAAAAATCCGAAGGTACTGATATCCTTGGCTTCGTGGGCGGCATAAATAAACAGCTCTTGGGAGCTGAGAACTTCCCCAGTCCTCCAGTTATCGAGAGGGCCCATCGCTCTCCTACTACGCAAGCCAACACTCAGACAGACGGACCAAGGCCGATTCTTGTAAAACTTCACAGCCTCCGTGATCGCCAGCATATCCTAAGTCTCTCGCGGATGAAAAAAGAACTTGAATACGGAGGCAAAAGGGTCCACATCTTCCCAGACTTTTCGGCTGGTACAATGAACAAACGACGGCAGTTCGACAACGTCAAGAAAAAGCTTCGTGAACTGGAAATGGAATACTCCCTTATCTATCCAGCAACACTGAGGATTATCTCTGCTGGGAAAACGGTACAATTCAAATGCGTTAAAGAAGCCGAAGAGTTCTTAAACACAATGCCAAGGCCTATGGAATGACAGCCTGCATTGCGAGGTAGCCTACAGATATTGTTTGAAGTGAATGAACTGTCAGGTCTACTGTTTTTGTTGTTTTGTAATTGTCTAAAGGTTGAAGGCCCTGCAATGATTTTGGGAGTAGCCTAATGCAGCTTCGCTTTCTCTTGTCTGCTATTTGTTCATTTAGGCCTATGCTTACAGTACCTAATACCTTAGTCTAAATACCTAAAGTGAATTTGCCAGTGTGGATGGTGGTCATTCTACAATAATCAATGTATTTCATTTCATTTAGACTTAATACTATGTTGATCCCCCTCCATTATAGTATGGTTGTAAATATCTTATTTGCTTTACAAAGTAAATGTAATCATTAGCACAATGACTTTATGTTTCCCATTTATTGAATTTAGGCAGGCAACACCTGAATAGCCTCTAGTTTATGCTCCTGGACAAATACTTGTGGTTATGTTTGTGTGTGTGTGTGCGTGTGTGTGTGTGTGTGTGTGTGCGTCTGTATGTTGCTCCCTGCCTCATCCCTACACCTCCTATCCCTTTACTTTACTAAAACAGCTAGTTAATTATGGGTAAAGGTTTACATGTAATTCATTTAAATATTAGGAGTCTTACAAATAAAATAGACCTTCTAAGAGCCTGGCTGGTCTACAACAAGCCAGATGTTATTACTTTGTCTGAGACCTGGCTTAATAGTAATATCTCAGACGATGGTGCGCAAGGTGGTGGTGTAGCCACCTATGTCTTATCACACTTATCCTCAGAGGTTGTCAAACCTAATGAAATTCCTGAGTCCTTTGAATGTCTTTTTATACAATTATGTCTCCATGAAAACAAACATTTGACTATAGGTAATATTTACAGACCACCAAGCTCCCCCTCTGAGTCTATAAAATGTATTGCCAATACCATTAGCTCCTTAAACTGTTCAAAAGAGATGATCATCCTCGGTGACTTTAATCGCAATTGGCTAGACCGTTCGTCTCTTCATGAAAGGCATTTTCTTGAGAGCCTTAACTTAACTCAGTTAGTCAAAGAACCTACTCGCGTTGATAATAGATCCAAAACCCTATTGGACTGGATCTTGGTCACCCACCCTGATAGGATAATTGAATCTGGAGTACTTCCTGACTGTTTTAGTGACCACTCTATTGTGTCTTGCATATGGAAAATGAGACTACCAAGATTACCACCTAAAATTATTAAAGTAAGACAACTGAAAAACTTTAATGATGAGCATTTCATTCAAGACCTATTGAATATTAAATGGGACGGGCTTAACTTAATTCCCGCTGTTGAGGATGCTTGGAATTATTTTCATACCGAGGTTCTCCAAGTTATTGATAAGCATGCTCCATGGAAGTCAGTAAGGGTAAAAGGAAGACATCTACCCTGGATTGGTGGTGAACTACTTGCACTATTTAAACAAAGGGATAAGGCATGGGGCAAATATCGTTCGACTAAGGACCTTGTAGATTGGGAAACATATAAACATTTAAGGAACATACTGTATGTACTACAAAAACAAGGAATGCTAAATCTGAGTATTTTAAAAGTTCTCTATCAAATAACTACAATAATCCCAATAAATTTTGGAGAAATCTTAATGAGTTATTTAACAAATCTAATCCAAGTGCTCCAGCTAAAATTAGATTAAAAAATGATACTCTTTCTGATCCACTTGCAATAGCTAATGCTTTTAATCAGCATTTTGCTTCCATCTGCAAAACCCAGTCTCCTAATTCCAACAACATCTTAAATATGGCTCAATGATAGGCCTACCTCTTTTTCTTTTTCAATTATTAGTCCCGTCGATGTACAGAGAGCTATATCTGAACTAAAGACAGGCAGTGGTAGAGACTTAGATGGTCTGGAAACCAAGTTCATCAAGGTCACCTCTGATATATTGTCATATCCACTATCTGATTTATTTAACCAATCTTTAACCATTGGTGAGGTCCCATTAAGATGGAAATGTGCCAGGGTAACCCCAATCCATAAAGGAGGTGATCCATTTGACCTTAACAATTATAGACCCATTTCCATTATTAGTAGCGTGGCAAAAGTTTTCGAAAAGCTAATATTTAATCAATTATATAATTATATTAATGCGTCTTCTATTTTGTCTCAACATCAATCAGGTTTCAGACCTAAATTTTCCACCACAACTGCCTTATTGAAGTTCACCAATGATGTATCATCATCCCTCGATGATAATATGTCTACTGGAGCGATTTTTATAGACTTAACCAAAGCTTTTGATCTTGTTAATCACTACATGCGTTTAGACAAACTTCATGCTATTGGGCTCTCTAAACAAGCTCTTCTTTGGTTTAGCTCTTATTTACATTTTCGGCAACAGTGTGTCCTTTTTCAGGGTAGTCTATCCTCCTTTGCCATTATGGAAAAGGGTGTCCCTCAAGGATCCTCGTTAGGGCCTCTCCTATTTTCAGTCTTTGTCAATGACCTTCCACAAGCTTGCTCAGACTGTTCTATTCACTTATATGCTGATGACACAGTGATCTATAATTCCAACTCTAATATTTCTAAGATACAGAACACTCTTCAGACAGACTTTGATATTATTCAAAAATGGTTCCAATGTAATGACCTCCTGTTGAATAAAAAGAAATCATACTGTATGCTTTTCCCAACAAGATCTACTGTTAAACAAACAAATTTGTCAATTAACTTTTTAGATGGCACCGCTCTTGGCAGAGTTGATGAATTTAAATACTTGGGCTTTTGGCTTGATTCTCAACTCTCCTATAAAACCCACATCAATCATACTATAAGAAAGCTGAATTGTAATATAAGGATGCTGTATCGTTTCAATAATTGTTTTACACAGCAGATCAGGTTGAGAATTGTGAAGCAATTATTATTTCCAATTATAGACTATGCTGATGAAGTATATCAGAACTCCACTGAGACTTGTCTTAAGCCTTTGACTGTTGTCTTTAATAGCATTTGCAGATTTGTGTTGAAATGTTCATACAGGACGCATCACTGTATCCTGTATGATTCATTGAATATTCTGTCACCCAACGCCAGGAGACAGTTTCATTGGTTCCAGCTTATTTTTAAGTGCATACATCTTAGTTATCCACTCTACCTGCAACAACATTTAATACCTTACCAAACAAACTATAGTTTGAGGCACACCGAATATCTATCATTTACAGTACCACATATCTCCAAAGAAAGCGGCAGGTATGTTCATTTAAATACAAGGCTCCTTTGACTGGAATAGCCTGCCTGGGGCCTTAAGATCAATTACATCTTTGAGTCGCTTCAAGACATCTTTGTTCACATATCTGAAAGCAAATAACCGTTGTAATTGTTTTCATTAATGCTTTTTTGTGTGTCTTTGATCTGTCAATATGCTCTGTTATAGATATGTGAGCGTACGTGTCTATATTTTCGTATATGTGTATGTATGTACTGTGCGCATGCATATATGTGTCTCTGAATGTATATATGTGGATATGAAGATGTATGCTTGTTGTAT
>NC_063208.1:5403194-5419740 GCF_017589495.1 Alosa alosa
CACTCCCCCCCTGCAGACACGCACACGCACACACACACACACACACACACTTACACACACACACGCACACACACACACACACACACACACACACACACACACACACATCTGTCTCCTGTTACCCTATCTGTTTATAATAGAGCTAGAGGCTAGCCCTTGTCCTTGAATTAAAATATTTTTACTATACAGCTCGATATCAAATGCATGCAGTCTTATTGCATCATCAATATATTTCCCCCTCTGTTGTCTTGACTGCATGATGCAACATTAACTAGAAGCATGGTGATGCCTGGAGTGATCTTCCTGCTCCAAGAGCTGACCCCCCCAGCGCTTGCCTGTACTGAGGCGTTGAATTAGCAAAAATACGTTGCCCAGTAATTAAATTAGTAGGTTATTAGTTCATGCGGGTATTAACACATCACATGTTGCGTTGTGTGTCATTTCAAATCAGAGCCCTAGGAATGCCAAGATGTTTGTGGCTTGATGGGGTTCTGAAGAACCTCCTCATTGTCACCGGCTGTGCGAGCTATTGCATGTGTTTATTCATGTCAGAACCCCCATTCTGCGGCTGTCACCCGCAGTGCCGAGATGTGTTGTTGTGTGAAAAAGACATGGGGAAATAGCGCAGATGTGTTGTTGTGTGGAAAAGACATGGGGAAATAGAGCCAGCATGACGCCCATTCACATGACAGTCAGACTGGATTGTTTTGAAATGCCAGCCGGCTCCATTCAGTGCTAAATGAACATTAGCGCCGGGGTGCCTCTGGGTGACACCGACGGGCTCTGAGGGCAGATTTAGCCTGGTAACAGGGTGGTTTTGAAAAGGGCAGGTCAGATTAGGCATGGTTGCCATGTCACAGATTTAGCCCAATCCCACTGTGGGCGGTCGATTTCACCTGGGAGCCGGCTTGGTTTGGAGTGGTAGATTTAGCCTGTTACCAGGTTGGCTGTAAGATTTAAGTGTTAGCTTGTTACCTTGGTGATACTATGAGTCATATTTGGTGCAAGGTTGGTTCTGACTGCCAGATTTGGCTAGGTGCTAGGTTGGCTTTTAGTGATTGATGTAGCTGGTATACCAGGGTGAATCAGATTTAGCCTGGTACCACAGTGGATCTGACTGACAGATTTAGTTTACTATCAGACTGGTTCTGTCTGCCAGGTTTAGTTTAGTACCAGGCTGGTTCAGACTGACAGGTTTAGCTTGATACCAGGGTTGTTCCGACTGACAGATCAAGTTCAATTTATTTCTTTGTCCCAAATGGGCAATTTGATTGCAGACAGGATGACATACCACACAACAATAGACACAGCACACTACAATACAGACAGATATGAACAAAATAATAATTTAGTTGTGATAAATAGGTCTGACAATGCCTAAAAATCAGAGCTGCCAACTCTAACGCATTCGATTGGTGTAAGAGCACATGGAGCCAATCAAATGAATGAATCTCACTCTCAATAAGATGAGTCAGTAAAACTAAGATAAAATGTCATTAAATAAGTATAAGGGGGCTTTGTATAGCTTTGTTGAACACCTGCTTATTAAAATATTCGGTGAGACTAACAAACTTCTGGCTTCTGTACTGGCCACATTCACAATCTTGGAAAGTGCATTTTTGTCTCTGATGGTGACATTTCCATACCAGCAGATAATGGAGAATGTGAAGATTGACTCATCAATAAAAGCTTTATAAAACAATGCCATCAATGTTTTGTCCACCTGAATCTTAGCCAGTTTCCTAAGTGCAGAGAGACTTTGTTGCTCTCTCTTGCACACCGAGGTGGTGTTCAGGTTTAGCTTGCAATGTCAGACACTCATTCCTACATTCATGTGCATATGAAGAGTTCAGATGCAAAACCCTCTAAATCCGTCTGACCACTTTTCTTTTAAATGAGCATTTAAATTCAGGCTCCTATAGGTTTTTGACTATACATCGATATTTCAGACCAGGAAGAGAGTGGTATTTAGTGGGTTTAGAAGTTAAATTATTTGATTAGCGTATACTATGTGTGGAGCGCATCCCCTCACCATCTTTATCTCATTTTTGACATAGGTGGCATTTAGAGGCTTTTGCATCTGAACCCTTCATATGTACCTGCAGATATTGAAGCATAAATAAACTATTTTCTTTTGCTTTGAAAACACCAACATCCACCCTTAAGTCTTTAGATTGCAGGCTTACAACTTCCACCATAACTTAAGCGGAGCGGGAATAGAGAAATAAATACAATGTTTCTCTAATAAAACCAACCAAAAGGTATTTCAGATGTTTTGTACGCCATGTATCATATACGGTGATGCTCGGCTTTGTTATGTAAATTGCCTAAAGCTGAGCAGATAGCTTTGTCGTTTATATTTTCCTCTCAGTGCTTTCTCCCTAGTGAACAGGTGCTTACGCACATGCGTGTATTTTTGGACAGGGTAGCAATGAGGCATTTATGAAAATAGAACCCTCTGCCCTCAAGGAATCTAAACGTACTGCTCTTAAAATAATCTAATCATACCTGTTGTCGTTTATGACGCTTTCAAAACACAGAAACAAACAAACAAACAAACACACAAACAAGTACAAGCACTTCTACATCTCCTGCAAGAGTCTCGAAGGTCACAGCTGCCTCTCCCTCAGCGTTCACCAGTCATCTGACCATTACAACTCTGTGGCGTTATTGGTCACTGCCTGAGATAGGCCATGTAGCTCATTTTAAACCAGATCCTGGTTGGGTTGGGTCCTGGACAAGCCAATAATATTTTTATTTTCTAATGCACGTACTTGAGACATCACTATCGACCACTGCAACCACTGTGCTGAGATAGGCCATATTGCCTGTGTGTGTTTATCCAGCAGCTGTCGTGGGGCAGATGAGAAACCGAGGGCAACACTGCTGGGGTAAAGAGTGGTAGGGCAGATGGGGGGGGGGGTTGTCCAGGAGAGCTGAGCTGCAGAGCCCTGGGACTGGGGGGTCCTTGCTGGAATGATCCCTCACACCACTGCTGGTTTTCCTATCACAGAGAGAGAGGCCTGGAGTTGCATAGATGTGTGTGTGTGTGTGTGTGTGTGTGTGTGTGTGTGTGTGTGTGTGTGTGTGTGGAGAGAGGCCTGGAGGGAGGGAGAGTGCCATGCGGAGCGTGGCAGATAGGGAGATGGAATTGAATAGAGAAGTGGGAGTTTTCCTCAATTATTCTCCCATTCTGTCCTTGGCCTTATCAACACTGAGGGTGTGTGTGTTCGGACTGAGTGGCTCTGACCTGTGTGAGCTCCAAGGCCTTGGGCCCAAATGTCTTTGACGGGCAAGACGAGAAAAGTCACACACAGTGAGGTGTGTGTGTGTGTGTATGTGGTTGAGCTCTGGGACCGGGCTGGCTTGCCGGGATGATCCTGTGGAGAGATAGATTGAATTAGAGTGATACATAGAGAGAGATAGATAGAGAGCGAGCGAGTGAGAGAGAGAGAGAGAGAGAAAGAGGTTATTCTTACATTCTCCCCTTTCCCCTTATCAACACTCATCCACATCTGCTCTTCAGTGTCAGAGCACTTGGCTGTGAGCACATGTGACCTTCAGGGTTTCACACCAACCCAGACTCATTGTACCCCTCCAGTCCAAGAGCTGCAAGCACACAGGTACTCAGTTACATTTGAAACAGTTTATCTATTAATGTCAGCAGTTACCTCCTCTCCAAGGATATGGTTATCATTAAAAACCTGAATACAAGTGACATGCAATGAGCTCTCTGTTCAGAATTTCTGACAGCTCTCAAAAACATCTGCCAAAACAAGCCTGACCCCGATACATCACTTCATAGAAAAGTATCAGGAAAACCTGCCATTATTTGACACCAATTCCACTGTTATGACAAGTAAGCTTCAGAGTCCAAGGAAATTAATAGCTTTGAATCTCTCCTTCTTGCTCAATCTCATGCACCCACCTATACACACAAGGCCAGAAGGTTTCTTTGAGAACCTTATACATGGGGCGTGAAGGTGTGAAGGCATTAATTAGTCAGTTAATAATTAGTTAGTTAGTTAGTTAATAACTATTCCTGTGCTGTGTGCTTCTCTCTCTCTTTAAAGTGAGCGTATGGATGTGTGTGTGTTACTCTCTCTCTCTCTGTCTCTCTCGCTTTAAAGTGAGCGTATGGAAGTGTGTGTGTTACTCACTCTCTCTCTCTGTCTCTCTCTCTTTAAAGTGAGCGTATGGACGTGTGTGTGTTACTCTCTCTCTCTCTCTCTTTTAAAGTGAGCGTATGGACGTGTGTGTGTTACTCTCTCTCTCTCTCTCTCTCTCTCTTTAAAGTGAGCGTATGGACGTGTGTGTGTTACTCACTCTCTCTCTCTCTCTCTGTCTCTCTCTCTTTAAAGTGAGCGTATGGACGTGTGTGTGTTACTCTCTCTCTCTCTCTGTCTCTCTCTCTTTAAAGTGAGCGTTGTGGTGAGAATTAAAAATGATGTGGAAGCAGAACCGAACTGAGATGTGTTGAGAAAGGGAGACGCTCCCAGGTTTATTACAAGCCGGCTCGGAGGAGAAACATGAAACCAGTTGCCTCAAGTCACCTCCCGAATGTTGTATGTCACAGCCTTATATTCTGTTAGTAGGCTCTTTGTCTGCTCCAGTGGAAAAGTTCAGACACGCCCCGGACATATGCATGCTTAATTGGCGCCGACCACCTATGGTGAAGTCTGGCATAAGACAAAAGCTGAGCCGTCGTACATGACAAAAGACTTGATTTGCAAATGGTCAAGGTCGTCTTCACCAGGCACAATCATCAGTTAATGCAAATATGAGGCAGACAGACTGATGAAGTTAATCACATTTGTATACAGTATGTACTTACAAAATAATTTGTACTACAGCGTATGCAGGTGTATATTTCTCTCTTTCTCTCTCTGTCTTTAAAGTGAGCGTATGCAGGTGTGTATTTCTCTCTCTCTCTCTTTAAAACGAGCGTATGCAGGTGTGTATTTCTCTCTCTCTCTCTCTCTCTCTTTAAAGTGAGCGTATGCAGGTGTGTATTTCTCTCTCTCTTTAAAACGAGCGTATGCAGGTGTGTATTTCTCTCAATTCAATTAAATTCAAGGTAGCTTTATTGGCATGACAAATATTTCTTTGCATTGCCAAAGCAGGGCATCAAACAATACAATACAGAACATACGATAGATAAGACATTTATACATATAAACGTGTGTGTGTGTGTGTTTGTGCTGAAAATGGTAGGTATTTCATGTGTATAGTGTCTAATCACTGTCCCTCGCTCTATGGCATTCAGTGACATATTTAGCAGCAAGAGCTGCTGTCTTTCCTTGCTGTCCAAGTAAGACAGGCAGTACTTCCTGTTCTCCCAGGTTTCGGAACTCCGGGATTAGGTTGGTAAATTTATCGAAGTAGGTATCTCTAATAAATACACATATTTCTTACATTGAAGAAGAAAGTGCACCTCCGTCTCAACCTCACCTGTCGTACAGTGACCACAGACTCTTTGCTCTCTTGGCAACCATGACTTTCTTAGTCTGCCTTTTTCTATGGCTAGGCTGTGGTCACCAGTGATGGGCAGTAATGCGTTAGAAGTAACGGGTTACTGTAATCCAATTACTTTTTTCAAGTAACGAGTAAAGTAAGGGATTGCAAAAACAGTAATTAGATTACTTTTACTTTCCTGCAAGCAGCCTGCTTTACTAAACCATGATTTTGCCATAGACAGTAAAAGAATTTGGGATTTTGCCATATGGATTTTGTGAGACTAACTCGTGACAATGATGTAGGCTATAGCTGCATGATATAGATGTAAACAACAGACACACGTGTGCAAGACATGGAGTGCAGGAGAGAGCGTGAACATGGAGCATTTAATTCATTGCAGTTCAGACATTAAGAAAAAAACATTAACGCTGTACACTCTTTGTGGGAAGAAAAATGTTGTCTACAGCGAAAAATTCCACCTCAAATCTGAGCAAGCACCTAGCAAGCGGCACAGGAATGTGAAACTCATTGAGACACCCCCAGATCCCGACATGACGGCTGCAGCAACAGGTGAAAATAGAGGACGTCGCGGGTTCCCTGTAGCCTACTGGCCCGCTGGTGAGTGTTGAAGTCTTCAATAATTCGTTTCCCTTAAACCAGCGTTTCTCTACTGGGTCGCGGAGACATGCCAGGTAGGGCGCGAAAAACAGGAGTTTTTTACATTTATTTTTTTTATCTGTAGCCTAGGCCCAGGTAGCACCCGATGCGCAATGGACGCACTGTGTTATTCATAGGGAAGCGCTCGTGTCAAGGCAGCGTGAGCGCATGTTTGAATCTGCAAGCACGTTCACAAATGAACATTTCTTGAAGCTGGCCTATCTTAGCGATATATTTGGAAAGCTCAATGAGTTAAATCTCCATTTACAAGGCAAAGACAAGCACCTACCTCACCTAGCAGATAAGATTACTGCATTCACCAAAAAACTTGAGGTATGGGACAGGCGCCTCGATCGCAACAGTATGCCTTTGAGAATCTGAGTGAAATCGCTGAAACGTCTGCTTCGGGAGCCACTCTTGTGATCCCATGTATTAAACAGTAGGCCTACATCACATCCCTGCAAAGTTTATTTCAAAAATATTTCCCAACCAGCAGTGCTCAGTATGACTGGATTATGGATCCATTTAATGCAGCATGTTGGTATTTCATTGAATATATTGTACAATGCTGTAAAATATTGGCCTATGCTTCCTAATATGTTGCTGGAAAACAGAAATATGTGTGTTTAATGTACAATGGCACATTATGTATTTATTTATTATTATATCTGCAGCACCAGCTGATTTTAGCTCTGCTGAAGAGGATATATTTAGAACTTGTCATTATTTCAATACATTTGACAATTTTAAGCTTGACCTACCACTTTCTTAGAGCGATGAGGGACAGGTGGGGCTCGAAAAGGCCCCCTTGATCAAAGTGAAAAAAAAAAAAAAAAGTTTGAGAACCACTGCCTTAAACTAAGCATTTACATGAAGCACAGTAGCCTATGCCGATTGAAACACATTCCACTCAGATAGGTGCTACCAGGCTCATATAGGCTATCACTTTTAATTGCAAACAGAAAATGTCTAGCTAGCTGTTTATACCAACTTAATATCATGACTATTGCTAATATAGTGCCAAATGTGGAGTTTGTGGACTAGCCATAGGCTTATATTTGAATGGAGCTGATCATTATGAGAGTTGTGTAGATGCTCTTAAAGTGACAGCGCACCATTTATAAATGAGTTAAACTGCATCAAATTAGTAGTATTTCTTAAGAAATATTTTAAACTAACAGTTCTGCTTTGGGCACCAAAATAGCCAGCAGCGGCACTGCACACACACAGTTCAAACACATACTGTTCTTGACATTAGAACAGCCTAAATGTGGAATGCAACACCATTTTCTGTTTTGGTAAATGCATTACTCCTCTCTGCACTGCAACTGTTAAAAGATGTAAATGTTAATAGAGACTTTGGTTTTAATATTTTTTTTGCTGTATTTTATTTACATCTATTAAAATGAAGGAGTATACACACCAAAAAGTTAAGTGAAACTAATAAAACCAAGTTTTAAAAAAGCGTATTCAGGTTGTGTATAGCTAGTGTGTTTTTGTAAAGTAACTAAGTAAAGTAATTAGTAAAGTAACTAATTACTTTTGAAAATAAGTAATCAGTAAAGTAACTAGATTACTTTCTTGGATAAGTAATCAGTAATCAGTAACTAATTACTTTTTCCAAGTAACTTGACCAACACTGGTGGTCACTGAGTCTGTATTTGGTCAAGATCTGTCTCTACTTTATATCTCTGACAGTAGAGAGATATTCTTCTAATTCATATTTAGATTTTATGGACCGATAACATTCTAGTTTGTTTTGTTTTTTTGTTTCATTATGCCAATGTTCCAAATATTTTTCTTTAAATTTCTGAATAATCTGGTTGAGATTTAGTCTAAAAGCAGAGCTTGGCTGAGAGAGTGTATTAGTATTTGTTAGAGAGGGATTACTTAGTCTCAGAACAAGCTGACTCAGAGGACTCTTGTCGGGGTTCAGATCTGGAGTTTTTGCTGCGATGAAATGCAGTGTGTCTCTGGGACTTGTTTGGAGATGCATCCAGAATTTAAGTGCTCTCTTTTGTATGTTGATGGCCAATGGGAATCTGCCTAATTCTGCCCTACATGCATTGGTTGGTGTTTTCTTTTGGATTTTTAAAATTAATCGACAGAATTCTGCATGTAGGGATTCTACAGGATGCTTGTCCCATCTAGTGTAGCTGTGCACACTGAGTGGACCCCATACCTCACTTCCATATAGCGCAATAGGCTGGATAACACAGTCGAATATTTTGCACCAAACTTTAATTGGTATGTTTATGTTCCAGATGTTTCTTTTCATTGCATATAGCGCTCTGTGAGCCTTTTCTTTTAGAGCATTCACTGCCCATGCTAAAGCTCCCCGATGCAGTTATGATCAAGCCGAGGTAAGTGAACTGCATCGTGTGATCTAGGGCGGTGCTGCCTAGATTGAAAGGGTATCTGTGTTCCTGACATCTGGGCTTCTTTTGGAATATCATAATTTTCAGGGCCCAGTGCTGACAGTATATCTCTAGCAGGTCCAGGTGCTGCTGTAGTACCTGTGCAGTGGGAGATATCAGCACCAGGTCGTCTGCATAGAGGAGGAATTTAATTTCTTTTTCTTTTAGGGTAAGGCCAGGAGCTGTAGACTGTTCCAACTGCACCGCTAACTCATTGATGTAAATATTGAACAGTGTTGGACTGAGGCTACAGCCCTGCCTCACCCCTCTTTTTTGAGTGAAGTATTCTGTAATTTTGTCGCCAATTTTCACAGCATTTCTGTTTTCAGAGTACATTTCCTTAACTAATTGGTAAACTTTACCCCCTACACCGCTTTGTAAAAGTTTATAAAATAGTCCTTCATGCCAATAGTCAAATGCTTTTTTGAAATCAACAAAACAAGCAAATATTTTTCCTTTTTGTGTTTGGTTTACATGTTTAGTTATTAGGGTGTGTAGGGTGTAAATGTTGTCCGTAGTGCGGTAATTTGGAAGAAATCCAATTTGACTTTTGCTTAGGACATCGTGCTCCTTAAGAAAGGCTACTATTCTTTCGTTGATAATGCTGCTAAACACCTTCCCCAGACTACTATTCACACAGATGCCTCTAAAATTATTGGGGTCCAATTTATCTCCACTTTTGTAGATGGGTGTAATGTACCCTTGGCTCCAGATGTCAGGAAAACAGCCAGAAGTTAAAGTGAGATTGAACAATTTGAGTATAGCCCTTTGCAGTTCAGGGGTGCTGTGTTTAAGCATTTCTCCTCTGATGTGATCAGGGCCGCAGGATTTTTTTTGTTTTGAGTTTTTTAATTTTGGATTCAAGTTCGAATTGTGTAATTGGGAAGTCAAGGGGGTTTTGGTTGTCTTTAATTGTCTTTTCAAGGGATTGTAATTTTTCCATTTTTTTTTTTTCATAATTCGAATGTAGATCTTGAGATTTGATGTCTGTATACAAATGTTCAAAGTGCTTTTTCCAGATTTCACCATTTTGAATCGGTAAGTTCTGTGGTTTTGTTTTGCTCAGACCATTCCACATCTCCCAAAATTGATTATTTTGTATAGATGCTTCGATTTTGCTGAGAGTTGTGTTGGTGTCATTCTGTTTTTTCTTTCTCAGCAACATTTTATAATGTTTAAGAGTTTCGTGGTAGTTCTTTCTAAGATTTGTATTTTCAGGCTGGTGGTGGTTTTGATTGGAAATATGCCTCAATCTAGTCCTGAGTTGTTTACATTCCTTGTCAAACCATTTTTCTTCAGTTTTGATCTTTGCTCGATTTTTGTTAGACTTCTTCATGCCAGCTACATTTGCTGCTTTCAGAAATATTTTGTTTAGTTCTTTTGTGGCTTCATTAACACCAGTTTTGCTAATTTCAAAACATTTTGAGTTGTAGGATCTAATGCATTGTTTTAGTTCTGAAGAATTTAGAGCTTTTAAAAAGTTATCTGGGCTGTCCTGAGTCCATCTATATGTCCCACTGAGACGGAATAGCTTGCTGGACTCTGTTTTGGGCTGCTGTATGATTTTGAGAAAGATGTTAATCTGGTTATGATCCGATAGTGGAGTTTGCCGCCTGACAGTGAATGTTCTGAAGGAGTTGGGGTCCATGTCAGTGATTGCATAGTCAACAACACTAGCTCCAAGAGCTGAACAATACGTGAAACCTCCCTAGAGACAGGTTCCCTCTGATCCTGCCATTTGGCACATACAGCCCTAAGGCTCGACAGAGATGCACTAACTCTTTACCATTTTTATTGACACTACGGTCAAGGCTGTTTCTCTGGGGTAAGTTTGGTGTAAAATAAAGGTTGTTTTGACCAAACACATGGTTGTTACCATGAGGGTCTATGTGATCTATTTCACACCCAGTCCTGGCATTTAGGTCCCCACATATCAGCACATTTCCCTGGGCCTGGAAATGGCTGATGTCTGTGTAGAGATTGCTTATGTAGTCCTCCTCATAATAGGGAGATTCTATTGGTGGGATGTATATGGCACAAAGGTATATATCATTAATTGATATACCAGAGCTCTTTTTTTTAATTTTAGCCAACAGTGTGATTTCCCTGTTTGGATGATAGAAAGGTGATTAGTAAGGTTTTCCTTGTACCACACCAATATTCCCCCATAGTTTCTGCCATGACATATGCCATTGAGTTTGAGCGAGGAGATTACAGTTTCATTGTATCCCTTAGGACAGTGTGTGGGCAGTGAGGATAAGAATATCCACATTTTCAATGTTTTTCAAAAACTCCGGTTGAGTACTCTTAATACCAAACGTTGAGGAGTAGAGTCCTTGTATGTTCCAACAACTAACATAAAATGAATTCATACTTTCACAAAATGGACAAATTCAATGGAACAAATTAAAGAGGTTATTTGAATAAAGTACGCTAAATAAATCAAAGTCTGTGGATAATGATACAAGTTTGAGAAATACAAATTCAAACAATGGTTGAACATTCATACACAGCTGCAATGGGGAAGATGTGTATTTGTGAGCACAGCATTATCTGTGTCCAAGCTGTCATCACTACATATGATGATCCTTCCACCCCGGCCAATCCCCTCTCTCACTGTAAACTTGTATTCACTGTATATGGCTTCTTTCCATTCAGGTATACAGTTTGTGTGGAAGATTAGGTTGTTTTTTATTCTCTTGCCCTTGATGCAGATATAGTCACAGAAAAGAGTGTCAGGATTTTCTTTAAGAAGTTTTTCTCTGTACTTCCCTCTTGCAGTAGCAGATTTGCAACTGTTAGGAAACTCCACCTTAGCATGGTTGCCATGGTAGCCAGATGTTACAATGTTGCAACGGCTCTGCTGCACTCTGCCATAACAGGAGAAAATTATCTCTAGCTAGTTAGCTAAGTGAAGTTAATCTCCTTCTGATTTGATTTCAACAATTTGTTGTATGTATTTCAATTTTTAGTCCTTGCTTTCCGGATGACTATCAGGTAGAGATGTCTGTGCCTACCTTGCTGCTGGTTGGGTTGTTAGTGGCATGCCCTTAGAGATTGGTTCATTGAAGCTCTTTTGATCTTTGTTGTGGCTCTTGTTTGCTAATCTCTGCTATTGGGGTTGCTGCTGTCCACTTGTAGCATAGTCCCTCAGGGTAATTCAAGCTTATTTTGGTGTTTTTCTCTCTTCTTTTTGCTAATATCACTTTTATCTTCAGACAAGATCTTCTCCTAGTTTTTATAAGTAATTATTTAAAATTTTCTCCCAAAATTCTGTCCATTTTCTGTCCAAATATTTTAAAAGTTTAGGAGCTCATTTTAGTTGTGGCTCTTCGGAATTCGGAACTCTCTCTCTCTCTCTTTAAAGTGAGCATATGCAGGTGTTTATCTCCAGAGCCCGTCTACGGAGAGCCTTGGCACTTCCTATTAAGCCTCATTGTATCGACATTGGTTGCAGTTCTATTAGAATTCCACTGGGGGTGATCGCGGGCGAGTGCAGGTTAAATGGGGGTCTATGGAGCTAGATGGCTAAATGTATCTCTTTCACCTGCTTGTCGTGGAAGAATCGTAGATTTTATTGTAGTTTATGCAAGTTCAATATAGATTTTAGATCTAAAGTTGAATGAACGAGTACTTATGTCCTTTTCATTTCTTACAGGTTGGGTAGTTGTTGCCCATATCACGCTGGCATTGTGCTAATGAATGACGTCATTGACATATTTGAAAGGCTTTTTAGAAGACTTTATTGACTTCAAAGAATATAACAATCAACAGTGTGTATTTTCTTTGCCTCTCCTAGCTTAATGCAACATTCAAATTACTACTCAAAAAAATTATATCCAGAGAAAAGTGGATATTGAGGGGTAAAGCTCCATAGACCTCAATGCATTCTGCACTCGCCTGCGAGCGCCCTCAAGTGGAATCTGAGGAGGAACTGCAACCAGTCCAGAAACCGGAAGTAACCAGACAGGGCCAATTCTCTTCCTATTAGACATTCTCTGGTATCTCTCTCTCTCTCTCTCTGAGCAAGTGTGTATTTCTCTCTCTCCCTCTCTCTGAGCAAGTGAGTGTATGCAGGTGTGTATCTCTCTCTCTCTCTCTCTTTAAAGTGAGCATATGCAGGTGTGTATCTCTCTCTCTCTCTCTGAGCAAGTGTGTTTCATGTTTCGGTCCGTGCTGAGCTCTGCCCTCCCGCCCTCCAGGCTGGCAGAGAGAGAGAGAGAGAGAGAGAGAGAGAGAGAGAGAAAGAAAGAGAGAGAGAGAGAGAAGAGAAAGTGGGCAAGAGAAGATGGAGAGAAAGAGAGAGAGAGAGAGAGAGAGAGAAAGAGAGCTAGTGTTGTGATTATAATCATAGGGATGATTTTCTTCAGCAGGCGGGTGAGCAGACCTCATGGTGGGGTCCAGCATCACACCACTGATGCTGTAATCAGTCAACTCTCCCTCCTGCTGAGAATCCGATTGCAGAGGTGATTATTCCTTTTCTGTATGTGTGTGCGTGTGTGTGTGTGTGTGTGGGTGTTTATATGTGTGTCTGCGTGCAGGTGTACTTGTATGAAACTGTGAGTGTGTGTGTGTGCCTGCACGGGCCTATGCAAGGTGTGTGTATGAGTAGGATAGTGGAGTGTGTGTGTGTGACAGTAATTGTGTGTTGTTTGTGTGGTGTGTTTGCATGAACATGTGTGTGTGTGTGTGTGTGTGTGTGTATAAAATTCCATATATTTATGAGGTGGAGAGGTAAGAGTTTCATAGATGTGTGTGTGTGTGTGTGTGTGTGAGAGTGAGTGAGTCTATCTAGGCGCTCTCTCTCTCTCTCTTTCTGTTTCTCTCTCTCTCTCTGTCTCTTTTACTGTTAAGAGTTCAGGTGATGATTAGAATCATCAGTGATATCTAGTGTCTCGTTGGCGGTGTGGTGTTAGTTCCCCAGGGGGAGTTTTAGCAGAAGTTCCATTTGCATTCTCTTATGCTAATCCACGAACCAAAACCCTTCTGCACAACTCTGCTCTTTTTTGTCTCTCTCCCTTGTGCTCATCAATACACAGAGCTCAGTGTTACTACAAGAAAGGAACAAGAACAAGACCGAAATACAAAGCCAAACAGGATATTCAACTTAGAGGTCTGTGGGGGTGTGCGTGTGTGTGTGTGTGTGTGTACTCCACACTGACTTTGTCTTAATAAGGACATGCATTGAGAGACAGCTGGTGCCTTGATGGAGCTCTTTGAAGAACATGGAGGGACTAAGAACTAAGTGAATTAATTGCACCCAGAGAATACCAGCGGTATGCAGACTGTGTTCTTCTAACAGCCTTTCACTGAGGCGTCAGTGTCAGATGAAACTGTGGTAAGAACAAGCCCAAGAAATCCCAGTCAACAAAGTCTGATGGGGCATGATGGGAGAGTACAATCACTTTTCTGTCTGAGGTGGTGTACAGTGTGGCCACGAATTTGAATCCACAGTGCGCACACTATATAGACCCTTTCAACAATAAAAACAAAAACAATGCTTGAACATTTTATTTGGTTCCCGATCTACTTCTTCTGGATTAAGATAACATATGGAATGTTAAAACGGAAGCCTTGTGGGGCCAACTATGATGCTGATAATGGAACTCTCTTGAAAGGGTCTATTAAAGGTGCGATTTGTAGGATTGTTACTGAACGTTCTGCAGGCCAAAATCAAAACACTGGTGAACGTTCTCAAGACTACCAAAAGCGAGCCTCTTCTGGGTTGCCAGATGTAATTAAGACTTAGCTAACGTTAGTTGACCTGCAGCTGCTTTAACGTTTCTCCAACCATGACCCAGCTACACATTACGGAAACAGTGAAAACAAAAAATACCTCTCTAACCAACGTAACATATTTAGCTGAAGTTAGCGATGCAGATGAAGTTTAGCCTAGGCTACCTGTTGTGGAGAAATATGGCCAGCTCTAAGGCCAGACTTGATATTCTTCGTTTGACGAAGACGCCACCATCTCAGGAAGCTCCTCCGATGTCCACTTAATTTGTTTCTTGTTTAAATTTTGGAAATTTGCCTGCCTCTTTGTATGCTCATGACTACAACTGACAGCTGTTGACAGTTGGCCTTTGCTAATTTGGCAACCCAAATAGGAGGACGCCTAGCCCATTATTAATAACGCTTATTCTAGAATGAATCGCTCAAAACATAAACTAAAAAATTCCAAGACATTCCACCCCGTAACTCATTTCTTTTCATGGGTTTTACGGGTTAGAGTAATGTTGTCAAATAAGCCATTACTTCAATTCATCGTGTTTCCTTACTCTCTGACAACATATGGTGTTTTTTTGGAATGGTTACAGTTTATTTTCCATTATTTCCTACATACTGGACCTTTAACGTTTTTCAAGTGACGTATTCTAGGTTCTATAGCTTTGTTTACATCCACCTAGGCAAGGGACAAGTTGAACCCATTGAACATCGTTGTCTGCAGCTGCCTCTCAGTAGGCTACATCTCTGTATTTCAGCAATGTCAACATTTCAGGCATCAATAAAGGTGATGATGAAACTTTATTCCATTGTTCAATATTTGATAGCCTGTCACAGGAACGTTATTTCGCTAAAATCGCCCTGATTTGGTGCATTGATCTGTATCGATAACGTCTGCATGTAGCCTAATGGTAGCCTAACTTTTTTTCTATGTTCAAAACTCGATTTACACGAAAACCATACGCTTTCTTAGAAGCTGTGAAATTTGGCCAGAAAGGAACATGTCTTTCCTCTGAAAGTTGACACAAAATCAAACAATATTTGATCATTTAACTTCAACTGAACAGCGACAGGTTTTGGTAGGCAGTAGACTCAGCAGACGTTAAAACGGTAGCCTACAGTTATAGCCAGTGTCAGTCAGCATCATGTAACATTAATGGCGTTAAAATCATTTAGCTTTAACATATTACACATTTAACATATTAACATATAACAGCGATGGCTTATTCGAAGACGATCTGCATGGATATACAACCACCCAGAAAAACTCAGAATGTGAGTGATGAAGTTCATTAACTGTATGAAACATTTTATTTGTTATCCATTGCAGCATCGGCTATATTAGCTCAGCCTTTAAATATGCTGTTATTTTGGTCATGTGGACTTCATTAAACGGGTAAAGATAATTCATAAACTGCTTATTTCGTACATGACTGAAGCAGTAGCTAGGTTCAACAGTGGTGTTTGAGGTTGCTGTTGTCGTGACTTTTATTGACATATATCCTTTAGTTTATATATTTTTTATGTAGTATCTTCATTCTGTGTAATATCACTGTTTTGTGAAACTGAACTCTGTAGTATGTTCAGTGTGGGAAAGGAAGACTGGTTTAAGTGAAAGAGCAGGCCTGGCAGAAAATGGCATAGACAAGGTTTGGTGCCAGGAAATGTAAGCAAAACCTAAAGAATGGCAAAACCTAAAGAATGTATGAATAACAGGATGAGAGGGCAAAGGTGAAGTACTTGGTCAGTTATCTGTAAACATAGAGTGACTTGTCTGGGATGACTTGAAGGGGTATAAAGGCTGGACAACAGCCAGAGGATGTTAGCTTACTTAGCTCACTGCTCACTTATCTTACTTTGCTTTCACTTACTTACTTGCTTCACTAACTAATGCTCCGGAGTGCATTAAAGCCATCATCTGCAGTATACATCCACAGTGTGCGGACTTCTTTTGATGTTGTATTATTTAATGTGGATTTGACACCACATAATTGGCGAGAGCCAGCCAGGAGTTGGAAAGGACAATATTTAGGCATCATCTCAGAGTCCAGGGTTTGGTCAGGGAGAGGCTGATGCTAACTTAAACTAAGGTGAGCAACTTTGCTTAATAGCAGCTAGACTCCTCTGATCAGGCTGTACACTGAGTTATGAATACTTGTCTAAAACGCCCTCCAGTCAAAGAATCTTGCAAAACAAAGACCAAGGGATTAATACTGCAGATTATGGTAAGCATTTGTGTGTACACTAATGAAAATGATTTTGCATGTGGAAAATCAAAAGAAATCAGAAGT
>NC_063208.1:5420240-5427740 GCF_017589495.1 Alosa alosa
AACAAAACCTAAAGAATGGCAAAACCTAAAAAGAATGTATGAATAACAGGATGAGAGGGGCAAAGGTGAAGTACTTGGTCAGTTATCTGTAAACATAGAGTGACTTGTCTGGGATGACTTGAAGGGTATAAAAGGCTGGACAACAGCCGGGGATGTTAACTTACTTGGCTCACTGCTCACTTATCTTACTTTACTTTCACTTACTTACTTGCTTCACTAACTAATGCTCGGAGTGCATTAAAAGCCATCATCTGCAGTATACATCCACAGTTAATGCGGACTTCTTTTGATGTTGTATTATTTAATGTGGATTTGACACCACACTGTGTTAAGTTGTGTGTGATCGCTACAATTCATAGGATCAAATCAGTTTATTTTGACATACGGGAGTTAGCCTAACTGTAGGCTAGCACATAAGCCTATTCTGTTTTCATTTATTAGCATTTGTTGTGATTGTGTAATCAAATGACACTCATGATAACTTAAAATAGAAGGTGATTGATGTAAGCACGAATTTCACGAGATAAATTAAATAAAAATAAAAAAAAGTAAAAATATTCTTGCCATGTTTAAAATGCTGCACTTTTTCCCTTCATAGCCTATCTCTGGCAATTCATTTTTGGATAGTTGTTTTAGCTTACGTCTTCATAGACAGTAGCCTAGGCTACACCATTAGGCCATCTTGAGAATAAAAGACTTCACAGCTGCTAACGATCATCCTTCACAACCATGAGGATAGGTAGGCTAAACGGTCGTTCGTCGCCTTTTGGTTCTTATTGTAAAACCAACGGTTAGGGCCTACAGAAGTGGTCGGCATCCTGGTCAATATTTGATATTAAAATATCTATATAAATAATTAAAATATCTATACAAATATAATATTTGTAACTATGTGTAGCCTATGCAACTCGACTGTTGTAGGCTTGCCTACCACTCTGCAGTGCTTTGCCTACCATTCTTGCCTACCACTCTAGTTGTAAACAAACGGTGATGTAACATTAGAACAGAGGTCCAAAACCTTAATAAGGCTACCGTGCTGCAGAAACCACACAATAAAAACAGATGGTGATGTCAATGTTTTAATTTTTTAATTTTATCTCTAATGAAGCAGACATCAGTTTAGTTGATAGAAATATGATGGAGGTTTAGAGTTGTATTTAACATCTAGAGAAATACGATGGAGGTTGACTTTAATTGACAGTTTGTCATCTGTGATGTTTAGATGTTTCTTTTAAAATTGATAGTTCCGGTCCTTGATTGTGATTGGCTGAATCACATTTGATGTCGTATAATGAGCAGAAACTCTCACCTTGACCACATTTCATTCTATATCATTGCGCTACCACAACAGTTGCTGTGTCTCGGACATTGCTTGGCAACCACTCTAATAGAGGATATATATCTCTTGGGGGAAGAATGATTATCTATGAATAAATCATTATATTTCTTGTTGCTGCACTTTACTTTGTTAAACTTTGCCAGGTATTTTTTGGCCTTTTTTATGCCTTTAATGACAGGACAGTGAAGAATGACAGGAAGCGAGTGGGAGAGAGAGTCGGGGTGGGATCCAGAAAGGACCACGGGGCGGGAATTGAACCCGGGTCGCCGGCGTACGGTACAGGTGCCCCAGCCAGTCGCGCCACAGCTGGGGCCACTTTGCCAGGTATTTAGAGTAACAGTTTTAGAAAAGCAATAAGGCACTGGAGTCCGTAGGTTGATGTCCAGTCCCCACAGCCTGAAGCCAAAGCACTCCAGATACCAGTTGAGTCCTGAAGAGGTCTATTCACATCTTTGCCAGATCGATGCCAGTTCCAATCTAGACATGTACTGTAGCTTTGTTCCAAAGAGAAATATTCATTTCAAAGAAGATGAGATCAAAGAGACATTCTCAAGATGCTATTTGGGATCTTATTTTTGTTGAGGATGTCTCTGTTTCATTCTGTTTATATGGTGCCTCTGTATAAAAGAAGTAGAAAAGAAATGTCTTATGAATCTTATGGATGTGTGACCTATTTTACAGTGGCGTAGATAGCTGTGTTTCTCCATTATATTTAGGATTGCTTTGTTGGGATGAGGTTTGGCTAACACTGTTGCAAAAGCTTTAAGAAGGACATTAGCACGCGGTAGGTTTTGACTGATTCCTTTAATACATACCTTACTTTTTTAGAGAATTAACTTAATCCTCTAAGATTCTAAAAGGGGGGTGGGGGGAATAAAACAGACAGAGTTAGTTTGCACTCGGCAGGAGCTAAAGTCCTTTGTGTCCGCTTTGAGCTCCAACTTACCTGAAAGAGAAGGAGTCAAGGCCTAGATGTGCAGAGCATTTTGCAGCTAAACCCAAAGCTCCTGTCTGAGTTTCCTTTCCTCATTTTTGCGTTTGCGGGCAGGGTGTATACTGTACACGTGTAATTTGACCTCGGAAACTTGTTGGAAGCTGCCACACTCTCCGAAGTTTGATTCTAACTGGAGGTTTCTGTAGCACACAACCAAAAATATCCATCGAAAAAGAAAAAAAATACACACACTCACACACAATCCACAGAGATGCAACGCTCTCTCCAACGGCACGTGAATCAGAGGCATTTTGACACGTATTTGTTTTAGCTGCTTTGAAAAGCCTGTTTCGGCCTTGTATCTGTCTGTCCGAGACCTCGTCTATCAATATCAACACACAAGCACACAGGGATCCTTCACCTTCACTCTCCATCCGGGTGCTATGAATATTTTACGGGGTGGTGGCGCACTGCATAAGAATGAAGGAAGAACAGACGAGCTGGAGAAAAAGACCTGAAAAGTTGCCTTTCCTTCTCTCTGACAGCTCGGGTGCCCCTGAGTCAGGGCTCAATGTGGGTGAGCGCACAAAGGTACACAGTTATGTTCTCAGTCGGGTAAGAAGACCTATAGTGTACCTGACAGTTACCTTACACAAGCTGTCATATACACAACAGCACATACTTCCTGTGAGGAATGTCAGATCTCTGACTGGGAGACACGGAGGAGGGTCTGCTAGAGTTCAGATCTCTTTCTTGCGGAAGCTGACTGGAAAACATGGACTGCTTCTCATTCCTCTTATTTGTCAATCCTCCCTTCCTCCCTTCATCCCTCCCTCCATCCCTCCCCTTCCTTCCCCCCTTCCTTTAATCCTAGCCCCTCCTCCAAATGAATCATGTGAAGGAAACAAGGACAACATGTAACATGACATTACCCAACATCGCTTAGAGGACCTTTAAATCACCATAACTTATTAGGATGTGATTTCTAACATAAAAATATAAACTATCACAAACAACAGTTTTTTTCTGAAGTGATTCTGTCGCAACTGAAAGGCCTCCCAAGAGCTCTCGAGTCAGGCTGTAGCAGTGTACACACGTCCCCAGTGCCAGGTCAATACTGCGCAAACCGCATGAAGGGGGCATTTTTCTGACGGTTTGCAGGCTATTGGGCGCCATACTGAGCTGGATTGGAATGGAGCAATCCCAATTGGCATTGATTAGTAGGCAACTGATGGGGGTGCTCATTTAGAAAGCCTATTTTAGCTCACTGCTTCACTGCTAATAATGTGGCTAGCTGATTCCCCTCCATGTTGCTATCTAAAATCTAAGGGCCTGTTATGTGTTGTCACTGATCGATTGCATTTCAAGTCATCTTCGTGTGTGTGTGTGTGATTGGGGGGGTTGGCGTTTGAAATTGGAGTGAAATGGAGTATTTTCAGGCTTAACTGATGCACTGCTGGATGGAAATTGATGTCCTGTTCTTCTGCCTCATCCTCCAGTATGGGAACACCTGTGGTGGCGAGCCCAGATAAGACACTTGTGCTGAGGGGCTTTGGCTGGGGGGAGTATACATGTTCCTACAGTAGGACCATGACAACATTAGACCTCACATATAGAAGCCTGAACTATAGTACCCTGAGAACATACAGTAGGACCGTAAATAGAACCCTGCATGGGAACATAGGATCTCACACAGAACCCTGGGAATAAAGGACCTCACACAGAACCCTGAGGATATAGGGATGAAGCCCCTGGCTGCATATGGCTCTGGAGACGATCTAATCTTAGACCGATTTAAGATGTCATGCAACAGGGGCATTTAGCCCTCAGAAGGCATTTAGCACAAGGTAAGAGGGGTAAGAGGTGCTTTTAACAGGGGGGCACCTTGAGCAGAACTGCAGCTCGTGACAGGAATGGATGACTGGAGGTGGAATTTCCTGGATTGTAACTTTCAATCTGCAGTACTGGCTGAATCCTCATTCCGTGTTAGTCTGATGCATGTTTCATAGATCATGTATGCACTAAACTGTTTAAAAACAGCACCAACTGATGCACTTATTCTTACTGTACTCTACCTTTTTTTAAATTGTCCTAAAATTGTTGAGAGAATTGCTTAAAAACTTAAACTGTTTACCATGTTGTTAGTTGCTTTGGTTAAAAATGCGTCAGCCAAATGTAATGTAATGTATGCCTTTCACTCCACCATGCCTCCTCAGACCCAGTGCATTATGGGATAAGGGTCACCCAACTCTGCCATCATCTCAGTACAATCACACAACATTCCTAAGAATGTCACACTGGACAACAGAATAGGGCTCTCTTCAAAGTATTTTTTACCTCCATAGTTACCTAAGCTCTTAAATCATAGTGTGTGTGTGTGTATGTGTGTGTGTGAGAGAGAGAGAGAGAGAGAGAGCTATCGCCCATATAAACGAGGAGCATTTCAGTAGGAAGAATGTTGGGCAATCAGTGTTCTCTTTCTAGTATTGTCTCCCATCGGAGTCCTTCTCTAGCTTGATAGGAGTCGACACTAAACATATTTCAGCCCCCGAGTCTCACTCCTCTTCCCCTTGAGCTCCACGTCTCTCCGGAAGGTTCTTTTCCTGTATTGTCAGAAGCCCTTGTACACCCACACCTCCCGCTCTTTTCCAGCGTGGCATTACCATACCTTTGATCAGGTTCCCCCCTACCTACTCAACCTAATACATGCAACTTCCGTTTCATTATCTCCTTGCTAGTCAGCACTTAACAATGTTCATTTAATAATTGCTTGAGATGGAATTATAAATAAAAAATTAAAAAAAACATGTCTTTGAAGTGCAAATTTCGGGCCACGCCTGTGCCGGAGTATGCGGTGCTTTCTCGCTCGATTGCTCGCGGTGAGCATCCTCTGCCGATCTTTCGAGACGAGGAGAGTTTTGGCGACCTGGCGGAGGGGCGGAGACGGAATAGAACAGTGTGACGGCCTGTCACGACGCGACAGGCACGCGTTCTACCTTTGGGTGGTGACACAGTTACTCTCCCTCATTCTTCTCCTCTCCTCTCTCTCTCTCTCTCTCTCTCTCTCTTTTTGTCTTCCTCTTGTTCCTTCATCACTCCCTTTTCCCTTCATACGTTGTGTTTACTCTGGCTAATTATTTAGCGGTCATTAATTTCAAAGGGAAATTGCCTTTATTCTGCTGTTGTCATTGCAGCAGGCTAAACAGGCACAGCAAGCTGTGACAGGGGTAGGTGTGTGTGTGTGTGTGTTTCATATTCTTGTTCTTTCAGCACCCCTACTGTGGTGCAGTGTTAGGGGGTTGATGGCAGATCATTACTCAACGTAGTGCTGGGGAGAAAGGTGTGTGTATATGTGTGTGTGTGTGTGTGTGCGTGTGTTTGTAGGATTGTGCATGTGTCTGTGTCTGTTTGTAAACATGTGTGAGTGTTTTGTGGGTCTGTTGGCATGTGAGTGTGTGTGTGCAGGTTTTTTTTGGGGGGGGGGTATTTGTGTGTGTGTGCAGCAGGTTTTGGTGGTGCATATGTGTGTGTATCTGTAGGCATGTGTGAGTGTGTGTGTGTGTGTGTGCGTGTGTGTGCAGGTTTTAGGGTGGACGTGTGTGTGTGTGCGGGTTTTTGGGGTGGGCGTGTGTATGTGTGTGTGTGTCTGTGTTTGCAGGTTTGTGAGGTGGGCATGTGCATGTGTGCATGCAGGTTGTGGGGTGTGCGCGTATTGAAATTAGACAGGACGACAAAAATAGATCCACCCCAGATGTAGAGAGGAGCCTAACATTAGGCTCCTCTCTAAATCTGCCCAGGTGAGCTCCTTTAATAACATTAGGCTCCTCTCTACATCTGCCCAGGTGAGCTCCTTTAATAACATTAGGCTCCTCTCTACATCTGCCCAGGTGAGCTCCTCTAATAACATTAGGCTCCTCTCTACATCTACATCTGCCCAGATGAGCTCCTTTAATTACATCTGCCCAGGTGAGCTCCTCTAATAACATTAGGCTCCTCTCTACATCTCATCTGCCCAGATGAGCTCCTTTAATAACATTAGGCTCCTCTCTACATCTACATCTGCCCAGATGAGCTCCTTTAATAACATTAGGCTCCTGCCTCATCTACATCTGCCCAGGTGAGCTCCTTTAATAACATTTGGTTTGGCACTCAAAGTATATTACCTGCTGTCCGCACATGCCATCCATTCTCATCGTAATTACATAAGGCATGTTAATTAAGTCGCCGCACTCTCCGCCGCACTTTTATCTTTAAAGCAGTGACCTACATCGGAGGCTCGCCACGTTGAGCTGTCAGCAGGAACAATAGTCCCGTTGATCTGTGAGTAATGATCAGCTCCAGCGCCAGTTCATCACTAACACACGTCTTCGCCCGCGAGTCCCGCGCTGCCTCGGGAGCTCACTGCTCTCAGGGCGTTTGGCTTCTGTCGGGCAGGCTATACGATCACGTTGGAGTGGGAAGTGGGAGTTCACACCTGACTTGTCTCAGGTGGTCACCTGACTTGTGTAGTGTGTAATCAGTTGGGGTTTGAGTTGGGTAGAGGTGTTGGGTTGGATAGAGGTGTTGTGTGGGGTAGAGGTGTTGTGTTGGGTAAAGGTGTTGGGTTGGGTAAAGGTGTTGGGTTTGAGCCACCCCCACTCCACCCCACCCCAATGTGGACTGGCCACTCACACACACCTCCCTCCACACACACACACACACCTCCCTCCACAAAACGTCTTTATCACCGTGACGGAGGTAGCCGATTAATTGGTCCCAACACACACCCCTTTAGTTGAGACCCTCTCTCCTGCTCTCCAAACACACACACACACACACACAGAGGCACACAAACCATGCAAACCTTGTTCACTGGTATACATTTGGAACAGGAAGATAAGAAATATCTTGCACATAATCCCCCCCCCTCCACACACACACACAGATTCATATCCTCCAGTGCTTGTAAGGAGACGATTGATGAAAATAATGAACAAAGCCTTATGAGACAGCTATGTGATTTATCTCAATTCCTCTCTGTATTTTCACACACACGCACGCACACACACACACCCATACACACACACACTTCTTGCCTCCACCTCATACGCGCACACACACACACACACACACACATGCACACACACACACACACACACACACACACACACACACACCTTGCCTTCACCTCATACACACACACACACACACACACACACACATACACATGCACGCACACACACACACC
>NC_063208.1:5435240-5437740 GCF_017589495.1 Alosa alosa
ACATGTAAACTCACAACTCATACCCAACCCACAAGGAAAGACAATGGTGAAACGAGAGATTATGTCACACGCACACACACACACACTCTTTCCGCAGCTTTATTTTTGATCTCTTCTCTCTTTGGAACACCTTGGTGGTCTCTGTGCCTATGGCTTGACAACAGCGTCACCATGGTAACAAGTCTTAAAGAACAGCATGACACTGCGAGCTTTACTCTCTCTCTCTTAAGAGCTGATAAAAACGGCTGATAAAATAAGCAAAGCATAAAAGCTCTTTTCTCTCTCTCTCTGCCTGTCTTAGTCTCCCACTTTCTCTTTTTGAGGAGTGACAAAAGAACAATATTTAATTAAATATTATGATTGATACTGCATGTGTAAATCACAATTAGTCAACAGCTTGCTGCATTAACTATCATAATAATGTTCTATAATGTTTTTGTTTTGTGGCTGGAAGTGCTGCTTAACATGGTGGTGTTCTGTATGCGGACAGCTTTATTGGTGAGCCGTATACCAGCCTCCCTCTGCAACAGAGCAGCAGGCCTGGAACCAGAGATGGTTTTGCACCTGAGGCCCTAAAGACCGCACTGAAGGAGAGAAACGCAGCAACACACCAAAGACCAGAAATATGTATGTGTGGTGTAGGTGTTCCTTTACCCTCCATGCCATGCACTCTTTTATTAAACAATGCATGTGGCAATTGACAACCTAAGGTCTGGTCTGGTGCATTATCTAAAAATCGCTATCTTACACTATCTAAAAAGCATTACGCATTAGACCTGGTCTATAGCGAAAGGCACATATAAAGCACAGCTGAAGACGCACTGTCACAAGATGTAAGCAGCAACTCCTCTGCAGAATAAATGTCCTTAGGTTTTTTATTCAGTCATTCGAACTTTATTGGGGTAAGTGTTGCTTTTTGCTATTTTTTGCTATTGTCAGTCTGGACAGACCCCTAAGCTATTTGCCAGTGACCATGCATTTTATATCGCCGAGATATGGCCCATTGTGTTTGCTCTCCGAGGGATTCAGACCTATGGCCTGAGGTTACTAGAGCGCTTTGGTCGAAGTGTTGACCTCCTTGTGACCTGTGACGGTTCACTCTTTGGGTCTTATAGTATAGTATATATACTTTTTTGATCCCATGAGGGAAATTTGGTCTTTGCATTTATCCCAATCGGTGAATTAGTGAAACACAAACAGCACACAGTGTACACACAGTATGGTGAAGCACACACTAATCCCGTGCAGTGAGCTGCCTGCCTGGGGCCGGGAGCAGTGAGGGGTTAGGTGCCTTGCATCAAGGGCACTTCAGCCCACTGGTCGGGGCTCGAACCGGCAACCCTCCGGTTACAAGTCCAGAGTGCTAACCAGTGGGCCACGGCTTTCTTCACCTCATACCCTTTCTCTATCTCTCTCAATTGTTCTGTCAATGTTCCTTTTCTTCTCAGAGCCCTCCTTTCTTTCAGCTCAATAGGACCACCCCACACAAATTGAACCAAAGAAAATATTTCATTGTTGTACTAGCTTTAGAAGACCTTAGAGTTTATGGAAATTATAGATTTAATTCATACAGCCTTTCTTTCATGAGGCTCCGACACGGAAATGTCAAAACAATGAAATCAAATCGATCAAAAACAATGAAAATTTCCCGATTTGAACCCCCCTTAACAACACATAAAATGGCCTTCAGTGTGAAATGTTTGCTGAGATTTATCTTGAGTCAGTGGTAGTCAGCATGTAACATACTCTAGATACTCTAGATGGATAGATAGATCTCTGTTCTCCTCTCCTCTAATCTCCCCTCCCCTCCCCTCCTTTTCTCCCTCTTCCCCTCCCCTCTCCACTCACCTCCTCTCCTCTCCTCTCCTCTCTTCTCCTCTAACCTCCTCTCCTCTCCCCTCCTCTCTTCTCCTCCCCTCTCCTCTCTCCTCCCCTCCCCTCTCCTCTCCTCTCCTCTCCTGTCTTTACTAACATGTGGACTGTGAGAACACTGCAACCGAAAGAGGAATATAAATTAACTTCTAATAAATTCCTCTCCTGATAAATATTCATCATTTGTTCTTGATCAGGGGAAATGGGGTATCTGTGAAATATCACCAGTGAGAGGAAATGTGCTGCTGATATGAGTGGCCATTTGTATGCCCTGAGTGGTGCTGTCCAGAGGACCACAGCTGCCCCATTTCCTGATTACCAAGAGGAGTGTTAAAGACTGTGTGTGTGTGTGTGTGTGTGTGTGTGTGTGTGTGTGTGTGTGTGTGTGTGTGTGTGTGTGTACTTTAATGTGTATTTTACATAAAGATATTAGTAGTGCGTATGTGTGTGGCCAAGCATATATCTACTACTCAAGACTCATAAGGGAAATAAGTTGTGTGTGTGTGTGTGTGTGTGTGTGTGTGTGTGTGTGTGTGTCGCGCCTGCCAAACATTCCTCCTCCTCTCCATGTGCTTTGTCTCTTCCACTCTCTCCAAACATACACTCGAGACACACTGAGGACACACAC
>NC_063208.1:5442740-5452740 GCF_017589495.1 Alosa alosa
AAACTTGGCGTGCATTCAGAGGGTGTCAATGATCTTACACTTCCAATTTCGTGCAGTTTTGACTATGTTAGGTCACAGATACCTGCGACACAACACCTCATTTTTTACTTTTTGTGTTTAACTAGGTGGCTTATACATGAAATGAGTGGTTATGGAATGGGTTGACATGGCCCCTTGAGATCAACATACAAAAAAAAAATGGTCCTCCTAAACCCCACGGTTCTAGAGATATTCACAGAAAACTGTCTGCCCTACCCTCCTTTCAGGGGGTCCAGTCCAGCCGGGGGGGCTACAGATCAAAACCATAAAAAACGACGGTTCCATGCTATCCATGTGGGGGTACATGCCCACCAAGTTTTGTGTACCCGGTCTTTCATTGTCCGGGAATCCTTGTTGGTGTACGCCATTAAATGTACACATAAATTATTTTTATTGTAAGGCCCCCCCCATGAACGAAAGTACACAAAAAACTTGGCATGCATTCGAGGGTGTCATAATGATCCTACACTTTTAATTTGCAGCAGTTTTGACATTGTCAGCCATGAAATAAGTGGAAATGGGATGGGTTGACATGCCCCTTAAGACCAACATACATAAAAAAAAGGTGGACCTCCTAGGCCCCACGGTTCTCGAGATATTCACAGAAAACTGTCTCCGGCCACCTACAGGCCAGTTGGTGTATAATAACATAAATTAATTTATTGTGTGGCCCCCATGAACGGAATTCCACAAAACTTGGCGTGCATACAGAGGGTGTCATAATGATCCTACACTTCCAATTTCGTGCAGTTTTGACTATGTTAGGTCACAGATACCTTCAATTACAACACCTCATTTTACTTTTTTGTGCTACAGATCAAAACAGTGTCCCGGGAATCCTGGACAGAAATTTGGACATGCGAAAAAGAAAAAAAGAAAAAAAAATGTAGCTTTGCTGCGCGGCGGTCATAATAATAATTAATAATAATAAATACTACTACTAATACTAATAATAATAATAATAATAACAATAATAATAATAATACTAAGCTTTATTTATATAGCACCTTTCATACACAGAATGCAGCTCAACGTGCTTTACATTTGAAGCATGTAACACAATAATAGGGAAGAGTCAGTCATCATCAGTCATTTCTCTTATCCTGCCGTGGCCGTTTATGATCCAATCAGCAACATTGATCCAATCAGCATCATCATGTTGTCTATGTGGATTGGCTGTTTCCAAGCTGGGAGGATCAGTCAGTCAACATGGATGACATAATTTGTGGCTATCTATGATGTAGCAACCAACTGGCTTGTTTGTGAAATAAAGTATCTTTTATACTGAATTAGCTAGCTTAGCATCTGCTTTTGAAATGAATGGGGATAGTATTTGCTCAGTCTCTCCAGGTGTATATTATATCTCCATACTAGGATATATTTGTGTGTGTGTGTGTGTGTGTGTTTCTGACCGGGCTAATCTCGGCTTGTCTGAAGGTTTAATGTGATGAAAAATGATGAATTACAGTGAGTTTGACAGGATAAATAATGTGTGTGTATGTTTCTCTGTGTGTGTGTTTGTTAAACTGGATAAACAATATGTGTGTCTCTGTACTCGTTTTTTGGTATACTAGCTTTCCATCGGCTACTAAATATTTTTTTTTTTTCAAAACCTTTATAAGCCCTTTATAAGCACACATTGCATATGCATAACAGTGATATTCTAAGGGTGATATGGGGCAGGATCTGGAATGGACTGGAATGCTGATCTAGTGCAGTTGTACTGTAGGTGGCGATCCAGGTAAGAATCCACTCCATACACATTGCACTTCGTAAAAGAACAATAGTTGCATTGATTGGTGTGTCTTTCTATAGATGCCCTATGGTCAGCTGAGTGTTCAGGAGTGAGCAACCTGTTTGTGTGCAGAAGACTATGGCGTGTGTGTGTGTGTGTGTGTGTGTGTGTGTGTACAGGTAAATCATGGAAGGTGAACGTAATCATAACCATTATCAGCATCACCATCAACATCATTCTCGTCCTGGGCCATTTATTATAGTGTGTTTGCATATCATTGCAAAAACTGTTTGTCTAACCAAGTGTTATTAATCTTATATTAAGATCAAAACTTGTATTGCTTTTAGTATAAAGAGACTTACCTAGCACTTTCTCATAACATCATTTTAACTTAATTTAATGGTCAGTTTGTATCATTTTAAGATATATTATCAAGACAAATTTTCTTAATGCACTGGTGGCAAAATGTGCTTGTCGTATGGTTAGATTTATGATAATTTATCTTATATTTGGGAAGCCATTTTTCTTTTGCAGTGTATCAATGCAGTCATATCAGCATCCCAGTCTCACTGTCATAGAGGGACACCTCGTTTTAGATGATAGCTGATACCAGTTCCCTGTCGTTCGCTCGGTGGCCTTCTTCTGCTTATCTTTCTCCTCTCCACCATATTGGGCCTTTATGAGTTCACATTTACCATATCATCGGAGAATCGGCTTCTCAAGGTTCTCATTATCCAGCACGCTGGGGACGTTTCTTAAATTACACCCCTTATCTCTATGCAATATTTAATTTTTATTGCAGAACCGCCGCTAATCTGAAAAATATAATCATTTGCACACTCTCCATGTTTATGAAAAGAGGAGATTAGCAAGAAAAGCTTGAAATGAAATGAAAAAATAAATAAAATGTTTGAAGGCAAGTGAAAGCGCAAAGGCTAAATGCTCCGAAGTGATGGTGTGTTGAGTGTTGAGGGTAAGTGGGGAATTCGATGTGATGAAAGATACTGAAATGCCCTGACTGAGAGCGGTTAAGTGAACGTAAACACGCACAGAGGCATATTAATGAGGCACAGATGAAGGGGTGTGTGTGTGTGTGTAAGTGGGATTGGGGGCGGGGGGCATCAAGGATTCCATTCTGATTCAGCTCACTCACTCGCTCGCTCACTCACTCACTCACTCACTCACTCACATGTTTAAAGTGCATTCATGTAGGTTCTGTTAAACAAAATGAGCATTGGTGTTCCTTTCCAGCAAAGCTGCGCTCTGGAAATAAAATATATGTCAATTAGCCCCAGGCCCACACCTGCGGTCCCCTGACATGTCAGGCCTGCTACATCCTTGGTACACCTGCGGTCCCCTGACATGTCAGGCCTGCTACATCCTTGGTACACCTGCGCTCCCCTGACATGTCAGGCCTGCTGCATCCTTGGTACACCTGCGCTCCCCTGACGTGTCAGGCCTGCTCCATGGTTGTGGTTATGGGATTTTGCAGGTGCCTTTGTCCAAATTCAATTCTTTATTTATTTATTTATTCACAGACACTAGTACAATGTCCATAGCAGAGAATAAAAATCAGACAGAATAAATATATTTAAAAACAAGAAGACAAAAGACAAGAAAACAAGACAAAACAACCCATCAAGACAACAAGACAAAACCAACCATCAAACATATAGGCATTCTCTCCAATGCCTCCTAAGCTTAGAGGAGTACCTCAAGGAGCTCTTGGCTGGGTTCACTAGAGCTTCAATAATACTGTTGTGTGAGAGATCCAGGCGGCACATGAATTTGTACATTACATTTCTAAGGACTGCCTCACAGGTTGGCACATTGGAGAAGACAAACAAGTAGCTGGCACTAAACCATCTAGGTAGCTGCATCAGCAATCTCATAGTGTCATTGTAGGCAACTTTAAGCTTCTGCAAGCTGCTTTTCTTATATCTACACCAAAGATGAGCAGTACACATAGGTGTGCAAAAGGCTTTAAACAAAGAGCACTTGACATTAGAAGAGCACATACTGAACTTATGTAGAACATGTTAGCCTGGGCATATAATTTGCAGCTGTTGATTTATATATATCTTGATCATCACTAAGATCATCTGAGATTATGACCAAGATACTTTACTTCTTTACACACCACAAGTAGGCTATTACACAGATAGAAAACAGGGAAAGTCAATTTTTTATCCTCTCTGCTTCTAACTATCATGACATTGCTCTTTTTTGCATTAAATTTAATGTCATACTCAAGGCCATATTGTGTGCATACCTTAAGTAGTTGCTGCAAGCCAGCACTGCATGGACTAACAATGGCCAAATTGTCTGCATACACAAGATGGTTAATGAGAGAGCTACCATGTATTAATGTATACATTAAATAAAGCCGGGGATAATAATCCCCCTTGACGGACACCATTTGATACATAAAATGGGGAGGATATTCCACAGCCCCATTTGACCCTCATTGTCTGGTGACTGCACCAGTATACTAGAATCCTGATAATGACCTTTGGTACCCCTCTTTGAAGTAATTTAATAAATAATTTTCCATGGTTGACCCTATCAAACGCCTTAGAGGCATCTAAAAAACACATAAATACGGTTGAATTCTGATCCACATAGCGACACACAAATACAAATACACACAAATACAAAAACAACATATTTAAAAATTAACAGGGAACAGATTAGAATGTTGGTCAAACTATAATAAGGAGAATAGCGATAATAAACAACAATGTTGATTCAATCAATAGCCTAATAAAATAAGCAATGAAAATGAACATGTCAGGCCTGCTGCATCCTTGGTCCCATGTAGGTCTGTGTGTGTGTTCATGTGTGCGTACGTGCATGTGTGAAGGATGTGTGTGTGATACCCTTTTACTGTTACAGTTTTAGTGTTGATGGAGTGGGTGACTTATGTCAACACTAGAGATGGAGAAAGAAGGAGCCATGATCTCAGAAATGTTGCGGAAGAAGGAAGGAGAGAGAGAGAGAGAGAGTCAGTGCTCACACAGGTGTTTGTGTGTGTGTTTGGGGGTGGGGTGTGTGTGTGTGTGTGGGGGGGGGGTAGTGGATGTGGCAGGACATGATGTCAGTCAGGCTGATTAAACTGCCAATCAGTTAACAAGCTCAGAGCAAAGACACACAATATGCACCCACACACACACCTCCTCACACACAGACTGTAGACCGTATACCACATAATACATCATTCCACATGAAAATGAGACACAAAAACACAGTCAAACACTAACTCAAACACACACTCACACACACATACATACACAACACACACTTACACACTGACAGAAATGTGTACCACATGCACATACTAAATGAAAATGAAAATATCACTATCACTGGCCCCAACAGATAACAGCTCCACGCATGACAATTAGGCTTCACACACTCGCTGCAGACGTAGAAACACTGTTGTTCACATTACAAAGACACAGACAAACACTAACTCAAACACACACACACACACACACACACACAGAAATGTGTACTACAGGCACATAATAAATGAAAATACCACTATCACTGCCCCCAACAGATAACAGGTCCACGCATGATAATTAGGCTTCACACACTCGCTGCAGATGTGGAAACACTGCTGTTTGTTCAGACTACAAATAAAAACCATATGCATCCTAACAGAAGACACACACACTGGTAAGTATGTGTTGAGTCTGACCTTTACTAGTGAATGTTAAATTATTGAAAATATTCCGAATTACTCAAGGCTATGTGGAAACCTTGCGGAAACCTTGTTTGACTTTGCCAAATAACCTCCGCAACAGGAAAGCGCACTTGAAGAGGCTTGGCAGATGTTTGAACCTCGCTACACACTCCATCCCTCTGAATAGCACGCAAACACACACACAAACACACACACACACACACACACACACACACACACAAACACACAGACACACACACACACAAACACACACACACAGACAGACACACACACACACACATAAATGCACACACTGCTGGCTGGCTCTGAGAAGACAGTTCAATAGTTCAGGTGTTCCTCCAGACCTCCGTGCCCACCAGAGGTCTGCGTGATCTCCACAGGGCAGAGGGGCCACTGTTACACAATCAGCCCGGACCAGAGAGGGCAGTCCCATCGCAGCTGCCCTCAGCCCACTGAGAGAGGCCTTGGCCTGGATCAACTCAGCTCTGCCTCTACTCTCCCTGCCGCAGGGCTGGAGGAACAGTGAGGGGAGGGAGAGGGAGGAGAGACGGAGAGAGAGAGAGAGAGAGAGGAGGGAAGGGAGGAGAGGAGAGGGAGAGAGGAGGAGGAGACAGAAAGAGAGGAGGGAAGGGAGGAGAGGGAGAGAGGAGGAGGAGAGAGAGAGGGAAGGAAGGAGGAGAGAGGAGGGAGAGAGAGAGAGATAAGGGAGGAGAGAGAGAGGGAGAAAGGAGGAGACAGAAAGAGAGGAGGGAAGGGAGGAGAGGGAGAGAGGAGGAGGAGGAGAGAGGGAAGGAAGGAGGAGAGAGAGGAGGGAGAGAGAGAGAGGAGGGAAGGGAGGAGAGATGGAGAGAGAGAGATAAGGGAGGAGAGAGAGAGAGGAGGAGGAGACAGAAAGAGAGGAGGGAAGGGAGGAGAGGGAGAGAGGAGGAGGAGAGAGAGAGGGAAGGAAGGATGAGAGAGAGAAGGGAGAGAGAGAGAAGAGAGAGAGGAGGAGAGGGAAGGGAGGAGGGAGGAAGAGAGAGTAAGAGGAGAGAAAGGAGGAAGGAGAGACGAGGGGAGAGGATACTTACAGGTCAAAGGCTAGACTCAAGGGAAACTATGTACTGAAGGGGAAGGGATGATGGAAAGGAGGAGAGAGAGAACAAGAGAGAAAGAGACCAAAAAAAGAGAAGTGAACCAGGGCACAAACCAAGAGGGAGACTGTAGACCTACACAGAGAGAGAGAGAGTAAAAATGAGAGAAGTGTGTGTGTTTCTAAAACCAGTGGCCCTCTTCCTGACTCTGATTGATCCTTGTTCCAGCTCTGCCTTGCGTTTGTTTGTTTGTTTATGTATTTGCGTATTTGCATTGCCATGGCCTGCCAGGAAAGTGTTCGGTGCCTTGCGTAATGCCTGGGCTTTGTAACACCGTCATGCAGTGCGTTTGAAAAGTTCTTAAGAGCTTATTAGATAGGTCAAGAGCTTAGATGAGGAGCCTAGGGTCAGGAATGTGTGTTTAAGTGTGTGTGTGTGTGTGTGAGTGAGTGAGAGAGTGAGAGAGAGAGAGAGAGAGCTTCTTCCGTTGGTGGAGGGAATCAGCATACGAGCCAATGCCTTCAGGGCGACCCGACCCGGAGTGCGTCTGTGTGTGTGTGTGTGTATGTGTGCGAACAGTGGCCCCCCAGTACGTCTATGAGTGAACCCCGGCTGTCCTCCGGTGAGGATGCAAATAGATTTGACCTGGTGTGTGAGGTCGTTCTCGGTCGATCCGTGTTCTGTGTGTAATGAATAAAGATGCTATTCTAATGAAATCCACCCTGGAGAAACATAAATACATATGGATGTGGGAATGTGAAAATTTTTGTTTTTTCCAAGTGTGTCTTTTCCCCTCTGTCAGCGAAAGCGATCTCTCTCACTCTCGTTTTGAACTCTTATTGCAGCAGTTCTACAGGGGTCATGGTCATGTTCATTTGCAGCTCTCATGTCAGAGTTTCCTTACACGCATTATTGTTACATCATAAGACTATCATATGGGAACAAAAAACATCGACTTGACATCCACACGTGTCCTACAGAGTACACTACACTATATGTCATTTTCCAAGCTACTAACAAAGATTATACATTGATTTTGCAGAAAATGTCTTCAGCTATGAGAATCCATGTTTATTTTTCATTCTTATCCATATTACTGTCGCTCTATTGTCACAGATAGAATTTCATTGGAATCATCACTGTAGTTATAGGCAAAGTTTTACGTGCACATTATGTCCATTAAAACCAGCGGAGATTTGCTTCAGTGCCTCTATTTATAGATATGTATTATAATATATATTACTATATATTATATATTATAATATATTACTATATATATTATATTATATTACTATATATTATATATATATTATACAACAATTGGGTTCTATGGAACTATTTATTTGTTTCTGATTGGCCGAGAGACGTTCCATGAGTTGGAATATCCCTGGACATTTCAACTCAGACTTTGCACAGCTAATAATAAATCACTCCGCGATACAATGCGAAGATTTGACACAATGTTCTCATCCCAGCTCTCCACTATTTTAAGCAATGGGTTACTCCTTAGCAAACCATAACGAAACAGTGCTTCACCACATCTGTGGATTAAGCTCAGTCAACTCAATGTCAACTACACAGTCAACTCAATGTAAGTAAGATAAATGAGGATGCTAATTGTTCTCAGCATTGCCAGCATTGTGTAGGGCCTATAATATGATTGTCACTTGGAGGAGACTTGTAGATAACTAACGTTAGCATAGTTAGCTAACCCTGCTAACGTGCTAGCATCGTGTCAAAAAACATATGGGGCTGTGCACAGTAGTGTAACATTTATTCACCATAAATTAATAAAGTTGAGTGGTTCTGCAATGTAGGCTATGTTTCCGTTTTTTTTGCAGTACCATGTCCCTTACATAACATGGCCCAGTGTCCTTGTAACATGCATGCAGCAAAGCTAGATATGAATGTGATTTCAGCCCGACTTTCAACATTTCTTTCAAGAAGACACGTGAAACCACAAAGACCCGTAGAAGAGGATCTGGAATGTTGGTTACCTAGCAAACCAATACGCTGTCTATTGAAAAGGGAACTGTTTTTAATGTTTAAGAACGATGTCGAAATTAAAATTTTAAACAATATTGGGGTGTTTTCAGATTATTTAGTTTGTGGTAGAATTGTTGTATAAAAGCAATATAGCACGCCCGCCTGGCTAACTAACAACACCCGCGGGGAATATCCATGACCAACCCCACTCTCACTCGTGCTATATTGCTTAAATATATTAGATATATATATACATGTCACGCCACAGGCAGTGCAAATTGATTAATTTACGGGTTGCTCATGCCTCCATCTCGCTTGCGATATAATTCCCCTATCAGAGCGGCGGCAGGTAATTAGCTCTGTGGCGTGCGCCTCTATGCTGCGCTCCTGGCGTGGAAAAGGGACACACATACTAATGCCGCTGGCCCAGGGCGGGCACAGGTGACGGAGAACGTTGAGTGATAATACTAGTAGACCTCCGAGGGCCCAACTTCATTTAGCTGAGAAGAACCAGAGCAGTGTCTCGTTCCACCCCTCCACGTGCTGCTGCATGCTAATGGATCAATAGCAGTGTTCGCTTGCTTTGCTTCTCCTTCGTTAATGAAAATAATTGATTGCCTTTTTAACGTTACATAGCCTATTTCCATGGTGTTCAGCGAATATACACGGGTGCACTACAGTATATGAGCTGTAGAAATCATTTCTCAATTTCTACAAATTCTCACTGGAGTTCATCTCTCAAACCACAGACAGACAGGCTCCATGGCACAAAACAACATCCTTATATCATTTCAAAGAAAGACAATTACTGAAATGTTTCTCTACTCACTGAAAGGAATCCATTTTCTATAGAAGCATATGACATGTGGTTTATATAATGGGGCAGGTATATTTAATACCTTAGCTTAGCGCCTTTCTTACTGTGCTCAAGTGAATGAACATTACAACCTCACTGACAGTATATACTGCACCCACACCCTTCCATACACCCGCACAATCAACCAATGATGTTACAGTGTCATCCCATTCAATAATTCAATTAAAACAGTCCATCACTTCTAAGTACTCTTCCACACTGCAGGACATGATGCCGATTCACTCAGTGATCTGAGGGATCTGTCAGTCGGCCTTATAGAGGAGGAGACCGTGAGAACCGCCTTCTACAGAGGGAGGCTTGGTACATATTTAATTGAAACACATGCACACCTAATGGTATGAATAAAGACCTGTCTTTGACTTGTTATTTGTAAAACTGTTATTGATTTATGTGGTGCATGACGTAATTCTGTTTGTAACACGTGTTGAAACTTAGAAGTATGGACTGCTTTAATTTAATTATTGAATGGGATGACACTGTATCATCATTAGTTGATTGTGTGGGTGTATGGAAGGGTATAAGTGAGGTTGTAATGTTCATTCACTTGAGCACACTGAGGAAGGCGCTAAGCCGAAACGCGT
>NC_063208.1:5455240-5567740 GCF_017589495.1 Alosa alosa
GGACGATAAGAGTATACCTGACAGTATGGCCTGCAAAGGCTCATAAAGGCATAAACGTCCAGAGGATTTGCTTGATATTCATGTTTCCCCTCCTGGTCCTGTCTGTTCTTCCTCCGGCTGTAGTAACACACGGAGGCCATGGCCCCCCTCACTCTTCTGCTGCTAGGACACCACATCGCCCCCGGCTTGTCTTGTCACCTCTTGATGCTTTTTAACCAGACAATGTTGATTTGCTGTGATCGCCTGTGTGTCTGTGTGACACAGCCAAGACGAGACACAAAACACTTCAGACGCCCTGGAGTGGTTCTGTGTGTACCGAGTGTGTCTGGAGTGCGGTGTGTGCCATTTTAACACAGACAGTTTGATTACGGTTCATTTAGTATTTCCATTTCACATGCATTCAGCCCCCTCATGCTATAGGAAATGGCAATGGCTGCCACTCATACAATTATCCTGCTCCATACATTAAATTCCCACACATTCTAGAACACCTTCCTTTTACCACTGGATTTGAGGATTAGCCTCCAGTGCAAACCATTGCTGACAATTGTTCAAAATGCTTCTATTAGACAAATACAAAAACAGGATCCACAAATATATTATATAGTCCCTTTTGGAGATTTGTTGTGTGGTTAATCTTAATAATATATAATAATTGGGACAGATCTCAGCTGGCTGCACAACATAGCTGGTGCACGTTGATGGTTTCCCATGAATTTCCTCTCACATCAAGTCTTCAATCAGACAAAGCAATATTCCACAGCTGTGCTTTTCCTATGCTGATCTGTATTGAAGCACAGCCTGCCTGTTCTCAAGCATTTTTTTCCTGACAGGCCAGTCTCACTCTTAAATGTGTAGTGATTTGTAGACAGGCATATATCAGATATATACAGATTCTGTGTTCCCAAGTTGTATACAGACAGGCATATATCAGATATATACAAATTCTGTGTTCCCAAGGTACTAAGTTACCCAGTTCAACACATATAGTGTTCAATACTTTTTTTCTGTTTTCATAATCAAGTACTGCAATATTTATATTTATGCTAAAAAATGAACCTAGCAAAAACAGTGTTGTAACAGAAGGTGTGCTTTTTTATCTGTTGTATAATTTATTATGGGTTGAAATGAGCTTTCCCACTCTCCTGTGGTCTGCAGTTCACATGTGTGTAGCTATGAAGCTGAATGTAGTTAAAGTCAGCTGATTTGTTTTTTTTTTTTATAGTAAAAGTTTAATTACCAAGATAAATTTACTGTTGCAAAACATGCTGTAAACGTTCTGTTGTTACGGTATAACAAGCAGCTGAAGAGTAATAAACCTACAATACTCTTTAAACAAAGACGCTTCTGAATAATTATTATACCCTGCTAACACAGAAGCAGCTGAAGAAATGTGAACTTCTGGTACTCTTCCAACACAAGTGACTGAGGAGTTGTAAACTTATAATACTCTTTCAACAAACAAGTGAAGACCTTCACTGCATGACACAGATAACTATATCATAGTTAGCATGTAGCACTCGTCCATTCATGCCAACAAGGCTCTGGGTGTTAATTGCAGTTTTCCATACCTTTTAGGTATCTATTATGCTAATTTCATACCAGCCAGTACTTTGGTGACACAAGAACATGTTGCATCAGTGGCAGTTGTCTACTGTCCATAGAAGGTCAGTCTGTTGCTGGCTAGAGGTAAACCAGACTTGCCATCTTTCTGAATATCAGTATGGACTCGCAGTAATATGGGTAATTAATTAAATGCAATAATAAATTGCTTGCTTAGATGTTTTTAAAGTAGAGAAACTGTTTTTCTTGTCAAAATTATAGGTAGCTGTATACTTGAATTTCCCCTTGGGGATCAATAAAGTATCTATCTATCTATCTATCTATCTATCTATCTACTGTGCCAGTGCTTTATAGATACAGTCGATGTTTGCTGTACCTCATTCCCACAAACAGCATCTGGCTCCCTTTGAGGGAACGACCTTGGACCTGACATGTCGATCAGCCTGGCACAATCACCGCAAATCTCTGAAAGTCTTGCATGATTGAGCCCAAGATGGGTTTTTTTTTTAGCATTTACAGACATTTTGGAGAGGGAATCAGACTTTATGTGTAGTTTATTTTTCCCTGTGCGTCTCAGAGACCCTGATTTCAAACAGGACCGTGCATGATGTGGCGTTTGGAAGTTTGCCACCAAGGGCAGATGTCTGAAACGAGACGGAGAAACTGCACTGCCTGATAGAACATATGAACCGTTCCCTAGCAACAACGCATATGCTTAGAGTGCCGTCACAGCAACCTCCTAGGCTATATACCCCAGCTTTTAAATGTTTTTACTTATTAAAGTGGTCAAGCAGCTCCTTTTACACGTGTGTGTGTGTGTAGAGAAGGTGGGTGTGTGTTTCTTTTCCCCCTAATATTCTACTTCTTTAAGGAAGGGATAGCCACACAAAGGGCTATTGGGATAGCAGAAGGGATATCAGCACAAAAGGCTATTGTGCATTTTATATTTATTGTGTGTTTTATATTTATTTCTGCAACCTTGTAGTTTTGCACATTTGTTCCCATTTTCCCTTTAACTTGTTTTTTTCAGTTGGAGTGAGCAAATGACAGGCTTTTTCTCACAGGCTTCCTACCCATGGGGTTATTACCATGCTCTGTCAGTGTGCGGCGAATTCAAATACAGTTATCCACAGATAGCTTATTTAAACACAGATCACTGGAGAAAACACATCACACAACATCTCTGTCTTTTTTCATGCTTCTCTCTCTGTGCATTTTGTTGTGTGTGTTTTTTTGATTGTATATGTGTTTGTACACCCGTGTGTGTATGTCTATATGTGTGTGTGTGTGTGTGTGTGTGTGTGTAGATAGAGGCTGCTGGTGTGTTCCTACTGCTATTGAATTAGCTTGAATGCCGATAGACAGACAACAAGGGGGCAGTTACAGTACACACCACACCACCTCATCCAGGGCTGCGTTTCCTGCTAAAGTTGACTCCTAATGTTTATTGAAGACTCTTAAGCTGCGGGCATGTTTCCTGAACCATCTCTTAAAGCAGCACTATGCAACTTGTTTTAATTAATATAGCACCTTCAAAGCCATTTTGATGGTAAACAAACTTGTAACAGGCAGCTAGTACAGCTGGCAGTGCCTCTGAAGCTGTGCTAGTTAAAACTGAAGATGCACAGTCTGTAAGCTCTAATATGGTATATAAGTGGGTGATTATAGACCCTTTCAACAATAAAAACAAAAACAATTGCTTGAACCATAGACTGTAAAAAATACTTGGCTTGAACGTTCTATTTGGTTCCCAATCTACTTCCTCCGATAACATATGGAATGTTAAAACGGAAGCCTTGTGGGGCCAACTATGATGCTGATAATAGAACTCTATAAGGGTCTATAACAGGGTTTTCACTATTTAACAATGTAGCCTCATGGATAAGGTCATGTCGGTAAATATGCCACCGTTTGACACTGTAATTTGGGAAAACAGCCCTCCGGAGCGCATAGCTGAAAAGGTGTTTGAGCCATTGCAGAATGCGTGCAAGAGTATAGAAACGCCCAGATTTTGGGGTTGCTCCTCCCAAAATGCGTAACCCCCTCTATCACGTGTACATGACAGATTTAAGCAAAGGGGAGAATTCGTGCAAAGTAAAATGTGCTTAGTTACGCGCTTTTTTGGACTTATGCACCCTTACGCACATGGGAGAATTCCTCTCAAGGAGAACTGTTGAGGTCTATAAGGGAACTGTTGATGTTTCTAGGATAAGGAGAACTGCTGGGGCCTGTACTACGAAGCGGGGTTACTGGCTAATCTGGGTAACTTCGAGAGTAACTTGATCACGTGTGGCGTAACTTCCCGATTAACCCGTACTATGAAAGGTGGATAGGTTTTAACCGAGGTATGCTGCCATGGCAATTTACGCTGCATCTCAAACCTGCTCCGAGCTTGGTTAACCCGAGGTTTCCGTTAACCACACCCTTTTATAAGTACCACCCCTCCACTAACAATTTCTCCCGAGACAATGTCGGCGTACCTGGATGATCCATTGGAGCATTGGAGCGCAAATCGTGAGGGGCTCTCTTCGCAGGGCGAGGGGTTTTAGAGACTGCAGAAAATATATATAGGCTACCCGGCGATATTCTCTATGAAGATATAGATTGTCAGCCAAGGGAATTCGTTATTTTTGTTAGATGATCTAGGCAGACGTCTCTAATGTCACCCGTCATAGCAATGCCCTTACGTGGACATATATTCCGTGATGCTGAACATCTGAGCAAGAATACTGTATGTCCGAAAATAAATTGGACATAGGCCTACAGTATGCTGAACATCTGAGCAAGAATAGCCAAACATAAATCGGACATAGCCTACAGTAGACCTAATAAATTAAAATCACCATTTTAACAAACTTGTTGAATTGAATGTCATATTACTGTACCCTGCACATAAAGGCTACACATTTCCACAGCACCAGAATCCGACCGAATGCCTCTCTCAATCCCTTCCATAATCGGCCTTCCACTATTATTTGCGATGTCCAACTCCACTACTGTAAAACACTCTGGTGCCTTTTCTCTTACAGTAGTGTTCAAAGACACCTTTTTGTTGTAAAACAGAGGCCAGGTGAAGGCTATAAGCATATAAGGCCTACATGTTTTCATAATTAAGAAATATTAATGCAAGCTATAACTATATAAACCTACTATTCTGAATAATGTTTTTGTGTTTCATTTTCACCTGCTGCCATGTGCGTTTGGCAATGGTGTTGCATCTGAAATGTTCACAGGATTAGGCATACACTAAATCAGTCAATGGGGGCTACTTAAACATTCAATTATCCTTATTATTGTAATCTATATGCCCACTTCTGAATTGTGTTGCATCTGTAGGACTTTCTATGAACTCAAAATAGGCAATTTAATTATTTCAACTCATTTCAGACATTCCGCAAGCTATTAATCCTCCGTAACACATATTTGAAGAACATGTGGAAATAAAACTTTACTTTTAGGCATTTAGGCTACCCTAATACGCTGCCAACAGCCTTGTCTTGCTTTTGTTTGCTGCCGTAATGATATTTGATTTTTTTGTAGAGTGGGTTTTAATTCCTCGTAACTTGTCATAATAAATGTGCATTCCTCATCCGTAAAATAAGGTGATCGCGTCATCGTGACTTGGGCTGCAACCCGCCCCTTTTATGTGAACGCGCACACACTCCAATTAGGTTAACCCTGGCTCAACAAATCAACTTAATCAGCGTCGTAGTACCGATTAACACCACTTAAGATAACCAGGTTTTGTCAACCCCGGTTTAACAAAGTAACCCTGTATTACATCTGGGTAGGTTAAGCTCCCTTCGTAGTACAGGCCCCTGATGTCTCTAGGGAGAACTGTTGATATCTCACGTAACTGTGGATCTTCAGAGAGGGAACTGTGATATCTGTTTGCAACTGTGGATCTTCGTAGAGGGGAACTGTTGATATCTGCACGGTAACTGTGGATCTTCGTAGAGGGGAACTGTTGATATCTGCACGGTAACTGTGGATCTTCGTAGAGGGGAACTGTTGATATCTGCACGGTAACTGTGGATCTTCGTAGAGGGGAACTGTTGATTTTGTTCTAATTTTCCATTCCTACCCAAAACATCTGGGGGGCCGTATGAAAACCTGCTGGCAGGCCTGATCTGATATGTTTGACACCCCTGTACAAACCTGTGCACATCGTCTCTCAGTATGTCAGTATATATAATATATATATATATATATATACAGTATATATATGTTTTGCTAAACACGTGCTCTGACACACATAAACACCTCAGGGCTGCCAACTCTCACGCACTGACCGTGAGACTCACTCATTTGATTGGCTTCACTCGCTCTCACGCCAATCCCCAAGGCTTGTGAGGGTTGGCAGCCCTGACATATTAACACGCAAACACACACATTTCTCTTTCTAGGTCACATGACTCAGGCACACAGACCTCTGTCTGCCCCTATATTACATTGACCTCTCTGTGACCCCTTGGTGACCTTTGGCCTTCTCTCAGCCTGTCAGCTGTGCTAAGCAGGGTGCAGGTGCAGTGCAGAGCCTTCTGGCTGTGGGTCTGGTTCACTACACAAACCGCTCAGCCTTCTCTCTCTCTCTCTTTATCACTCTCTCTCTAACACACAACAGTAAGCATGCTCACATTTACCACACACACATAAACACACATGCATGCAAATCTAAAAACAGATATTTCCATTTGAATTAATTGTCTCAAATCAAGCTGTTTTCCATTTTTTTCGCATTAGTCAAACTGCAAATGGGTTGTTTTGATAAGTGAAAATAATTTTGTTGAGCATAAAATGTATTCAGCATGCAAAATAGAGGCCATGCCCAAAGCTTCTTAACAGTCCCCATTTCCTTTCCTCCTTTTGCTTTCTGAAATAAGGACCCCTCCTTCACACCTGATGATGATGACCTCAGAAAATAACAGTTTTTTTTTCATTGAACATATTTTTAAATCATGATTTGATTGTATAAGGCACATTACACTAAGGTCATGTTGATGAGACATCTGTATTGGTAGTTTATGACTGTATAGGTGGTTTATGACTTAGAACTAAGACCTATAAGGATGTAAACCATGTCGTATTGGCATCGTGACTGCAGTTAGCCAGAGGTTAAAATACTTATTTTCTTCTCTGTGTGTGTGTGTGTGTGTGTTGTCTGCACCTCTGTGTATGAAAACCTCTCTATGTTTGATTTCAAAGTCCATTCCAGTTCAGTGCCCCTTAGTAGTTTTCTCTCATTGCCTTGCATTCTCTCCATCTCTCTCTCTTTCTCTCCCTCCTGTCTTTCTCTGGCTAACCCCAGCCCCCATCCCTCCTCTCCCTGGCAAGCACACACATGTACACACACACACACACACACACACACACACACACACATTTGTGACTTAGCTGGTGGCAACAGTAGCCCCAGGCCTGCCCGTCATTCCACTAATGATGCTTGAATGCAGAGAGCGAGGGAGACAGAAAGAGAGAGGGGAGGGAGGGAGAGAGAGAGAGAGAGAAGGGAGGGAGACAGAAAGAGAGAGGGAGGGAGGGAGAGTGAGAGAGAGAGAAGAAGGAGAAATAAAACATCTACAACTCCATTTAGCAAAGGCAGAGAGGCAGGCGCTCTCAGTGTGTGTGTGTGCGCGCGGACTTATAGCAAAGGCAGAGAGGCAGGCACTCTCAGTGTGTGTGTGTGTGCGACTTATAGCAAAGGCAGAGAGGCAGGCACCTCAGTGTGTGTGTGTGTGCGCGGACTTATAGCAAAGGCAGAGAGGCAGGCACTCTCAGTGTGTGTGTGTGCGCGCGGACTTATAGCAAAGGCAGAGAGGCAGGCACTCTCAGTGTGTGTGTGTGCGCGCGGACTTATAGCAAAGGCAGAGAGGCAGGCACTCTCAGTGTGTGTGTGCTGGCGGACTTTCAGACAAGAACTTAGCTGACCTTTGTGCATTACAACAGGGCTGCACATAATTTGTTCAATTATCTAAAATATCTGAAGCACACGGTGTCACTATGCCCTGCAGCCAGCTCCGCTTCACAGGAGGCTGATGTGCCCTGGCAAGGTTTTGTGTGTGTGTGTTATTGTTTGTGTGTGTGTGAGTTAATGTTTGTGTTTGTGTGTGTGTATGTGTGAGTTAATGCATGTGTGTGTTATTATGACCGCCAGCTTAATGTCATATAGGGATTGTGGGGTTATTATGACCATCTACTTCCTGAATTTTTGGTCAAGTCATATAGGCACATGAAATTTGTGGGTATGTAAAGATTTGGAAAAATTTAGTTTAGGCCCCGGGGGCCCTCCCCGTGCTTGGCCCCCGAACTGCAAAAAAAGCAGTTTTTCCTAAATAACTACCTGAACCGTGGCACTGAGGATGAAGAATCTTTTATGGTATGTTGGTCTCAAGGGCCCACATCAACCTGGCCCATAATCACTCATTTGTGATTTGCACCCCCCCCCCCCCCCCGCAAAAAAAAATGAAAATGCAATATTATTCTGCTTTAATCGCCCTATCTTCAATTAAGATGTTCAGAACTGCACCAAATTTTATGTGTATGATTGACCTGGCATTCTCTGGGGTATGCCAAGTTTCGTACAATTTCATCCATGGGGGGTCTAAAAAAATTAGGTTATGTGTACATTTAGTGACTGTACACTCATTGGCCTGTAGATGGCGGTGCACACATATACACATGCACACACACACAGGCACCCACATACTATCGGTATTAGAACGGCCGATACATAATTACAAATTCAGTAGGATTAAAAGAAAGCCAAAATAAATATTCATCATCATCATCATGGCTGCATTTCCAGTATTGGCGATAAGTAGTCGTTTGTCCACTAGATGGCGCATCGTTGCAGTGAGACGTAATTTTGTTGGAAGTTAAAAAGTGGGTTAGAAAAACAATGGACGCTTCCTACAAGGACTGTAGTTTACCGCAGAGAACGTCGAAATAAATAAAAAAGCCGAAATAAATCTGAGGATGTTTATCGGACATGCTTGGTTTTTACTGCAGGTACGTTAATCTTATAATATCAATAAGGACCTAGGTAATGTTACCATTAGCGTTGGTTGAGTGATGGAGACCAATTTGATTGATTGCATTTGTAGAAAACTATAAATGCGGTTATACCAAGCAAATTGATAGCAGCACTGTAATTGTGTCTTTCGACTGTCATTTGTTGCACGTGCTACAAAAATCATTCTGTGCAATGGAAGATTTACCAACGTTACACCGGTCTGATACAGTTTTGCCTATACATGTGTGAGACTGAGACGCCTGTTTATTTTGTTTTAAGTGCGTGCAGGGTGTGAGAGGGGAATCGATGTGCTTTGATTTCAGCTTGGTAGTTGTAGTCTGTGAAATTAAAAAGCACGTGTGTGTGAAGTATCAAAACAATGACACCTTCATTTCATTATTGCTGCTTTAGCAACACACCTTAAGCTACTGTGTAGTGGGTCCCATTTAGAAGTGGCTACTTCATTCGCGCTTTCCTTGACTCATGGAGCTGCGTGAATTTTATTACAACTTTTCGCCACGATATGGCAGTTTAAGCCCGCTTCATACTGTAAGGCGTAAGCCATTGGTTTCCAAAGGAGATTTTATTTGTGTTGCCAGCATAGCCTATTGACAATTTATGTTGTAAATAGGCCTACCTTATAAGCCTACCTGTAGCTTAGGGAAGCTAACAGCTTTCTATAAGGATCTAGTTTGTTAGTTACAGTTTTGTCATAACTCTGTGATGCATTTTTGCATTTAGAATAGCTAGAGCGTCGTAAAATTAAACAATATTGGGTGTCTATGGACTAGGCTGGGTGAACCCAGCCTGATCTGCCCTCTATTTATTTTTTGATTTCTTAAAAGATCGAGCTTGGTCTGGTGAAAGCCAGACTAGCCATGGACCTCAGATACACAATGCAAGGGAACATGAATCAGCCTATTTTGCACAAACAATAACAGACAACAGCTCTTCAACTTTTGCCTGTTAAAATGTGTATGAACAGTCTAGCGACACATTTCATCAAGGCCCATTTGGACATGTCAGTTATTTGCACCACTGGTTAGATGTAAAACAGCATTACGTTTCAGACTACTGTTAGGCTACTTAATTTGTGCATTAACAATAACGTTTCAGACTACTGTTACTTAATTTGTGCATTGACAATAAAGTATTACATGAACTAAAGATGACTAAAATCTTATGTAGGAGAAGAAACATTCACAAAAAATCCATCCATCCAAAAATAACCTTTGTTTTTGATAGCTGTTGAAAACAGCATGGAACTGACATGTGTTTTTGTTTATAAATAAATAAATAAATCCAGTTGCAATGGATGAACTGTGATGAACTGCCCTACTTGTGATTGTGTAGAGATTTTAAAGGTTTTATAACAATGCTACATCTTCTTTGGCTATTCTACAATCTATTCACCTTTTCAGCATCAGTAGGCTACTTTCTGTGCAACCACACACACACTCAGGCATGCCAAACAGGCATACACAAAAGTTTAAAAAGTGGGGGATGGAGTAAAATATGGAGACAAATTGAAGTGTGATTTTCGCGGAACAGATGTACAGGACTGAGCGGCGGTCATATTTTGTACCGCTATGCGGTACATCTAGTTGTTTGTGTGTGTGTATGTGTGAGTTAATGTTTGTATGTGTGTGTGCCTGCGTTTGTGGGTATATGGTGTATGTATATAATGTGTGTGCATTAGAGTGTGGATCGGGCCGCAAATCGTCCGAACACGACCCGAACCCGACAGGCATTTTCATTTTTATGTCCGAACCTGACCCAAGCCCGACGCAGATGATGCCTCAGTTATTCCCATACTAGTGATTAAACGTTCACGTTTGTGGATAGCCTGTCTTTTTAGCCCATTAAACGGAACACACAACAAAGGAATCAGATCCGACAGGTCACACACAGCATACATTAACACAAGAGGCCCAAGCAAGCATAGCCTATTGAAATAGAATTCTAGTCTTACCATTGTGAAAAGTCTTGAAATGAACTGCAACAGTCTTTGAAACTACAGTGCCTCTGTCACTGATCCATATGCAGCATCGACGTTAATTGGGGCAACTCGAGAAAATCCTCATCCAGTTGAACGAGACGACCTTATAGCCTACCAGTAGCCTATGTCTTTACCACAGTATGCAACGCAAATAATCTTAAAGAGAGAGAGCGGGAGAGAGAGCTCTGAAGCCCATATTAATTCAGGGGTGCCTACTGTGTTGGTACATTGTGTTCATGTCACTAGTTCATTAATTTCCATAACCCATTCCAATTCACTTTCATGCTTTTGACTCGACACCTACTCAACTAGATGTACCGCATAGCGGTACAAAATATGACCGCCGCTCAGTCCTCTACATCCATTCCGCAAAAATAAATCACATTAATCAATGTCTCCATCTTCTACTCCATCCCCCACTCTTGAAACTTTTGTGTATGCTTAATTGGCATGTGTGTTTGCTGGCTGCACAGAAAGTAGCCTACTGGAGCTGCAAAGGTGAATAGATTTGTAGCACTTGCCAAAACATTTGTAGCATTGTTATAAAACCTTTAAAACCTCTAAACAATCACAAGTAGGGCAGTTCATCACAGTCCATCCATTGTATTTATTTATTTATTTATTTATTTATTTATTATTAAACAAAACAAATCCCTGTCAGTTCCATGCAGTTTTCAACAGCTATCAAGAAGAGAGGTCATGTCATGGATTTTTGTGAATGTTTTTCTTCTACATATGCATAATTTTAGTCATCTAGTTCATATGATATTCAGCTTTATTGTCAATGCACAAATTAAATACCAGTAGTCTAAAACAAAATGCCGTTTTACCCAGTGGTGCAAATAACTGACATGTCCAAAAAGGCCTTCATGAAATGCGTTGCTAGACTGTTCATACACATTTTAATGGGCCAAGTTGAAGAGCTACTGTCATTGTTTGTGCAAATAATATGCTGATTCATGTTCCCTTGCATTTTGCAACTAAGAGGTCCATGGTTAGTCTGGCTTTCGCCAGACCAAGCTCAATCTTTTAAGAAATCGAAAAGGAATCGCCGGCAGATCAGGCTGAGTTCACCATAGTAGGCGCCCGATAGAAATATTGTTTAATTTTGCGATTGAGATATCCATGCACTGGCACCCCCTGCGACGTGTTCGCCCCCGGTTTCAGAGCTATTCTAAATGCAAAAATGCATAGAGGGAGTTATGACAAAACCGTGACAGTTAACAAACTATAAGCTATATAAGGTAGGCCCTATGCTAGGCCTATTACACAACATAAATTGTCACTAGGCTATACTGGCGACCCAAATAAAATCTCCTTTTGGAACCAATGGCTTACAGTATCAAGCAGACTTAAGCTGCCACCTCTTGGCGAAAAGTTAATAGTTTTGCATATCAGTAGTAGCCTAATACATTTCACGCAGCTGTGTGAATCACGGAAAGCAACACTTCTAAATAGAACCCAACCCACTGTACAGTAGCTCAAGGTCTGTGGCTAAAGCAGCCATAATGAAAGCGTTATCATTGTTTGGATACTTCACACACACGTTTTTTAATCGCATAGACTACTACTACCAAGCTGGAATCAAAGCACATCGACTCCCCTCTCACACCCTAAACACGCACTTCGAACAAACAAAAAACGTCTCAGTCTCACGGTATAGCCATAGGCAAAACTGTATTGGACCGGTGTAAATCATCCATCGCAAAGAATGATTTTTGTAGCACGTGCAACAAATATGTGTAGGTACAGCCCTGCCTTAGATACATCTCTCAACGTGCGCTCTAAAACATTTGGTTTAAATGGAGATGTAGATCACGGCTCTTCCTTAACTTGAATCACCTTCGAAAATAGAGGATTGAAGTAGCCTATATGGTGTGTTTGGGAATGAACGTTGACTAGATGCTTTTTGAGACTTTGAGCTAAATGTCCCAGTTTAGGATTAGGATATAGGTTCCTATTTATTTTCCATTAGAAAACCATCACGTAGCGAACGTGTTGTGGCTAACTCACTTAGCTCCTGTTAGGTTATGGTCATAAACAAATGAGATGACAGTCGAAAGATGCAATTAGTGCTGTTATATATTTTCTTGGTAGCCTATAACCGCATTTATGGTTTTCTACAAATACATCAATAATCAAATTGGCCTCCATCATTCAACCAATGCTAACGGTAACATTATTTTACCTAGCCTACTATAGGCTATTGATATAACTTAAGATTAACGTAGCCTACCTGCAGTGAAAACCAAGCATGTCCGATAAACATTCTCAGATTTATTTCAGCTTCAAGAAGAAATGGGAATTATATGTAATGCAGAAATCATCCTACCCTTATTAGACGTTCTCTGCGGTAAACTACAGTCTTGTCCTTGTAGGAAGCTAGTGTCTTTCCAACCCACTTTAGATTAACTTCCAACAAAATTACGTCTCACTGCAACGATGCGCCATCTGGTGGACAAACGACTATGTGACGCCAATGCTGGTAAATGAGCCAAATTATTATGATGAATATTTGATATTTGGTTTTCCTTTAATCCTACTGAATTTGTAATTATGTATCGCCCGTTGTAATTGCCGATACTGATGGTATGTGCGTGCCTGTGTGTGTGTGTGTATATGTGTGCACCACAATCTACAGGCCAATGAGTGTACAGTCACTAAATGTACACATAACTTGATTTTTTTAGACCCCCCCCCCCATGGATGAATTTCTACGAAACTTGGCATGCCCCCAGAGAATGTCAGGTTAATCATACACATAACATTTGGTGCAGTTCTGAACATCTTAACTGAAGAGAGGGGCAATTAAAGCAGAATGATATTGCATTTACATTTTTTACCATGGGGGCCCGTAAAAGTCTAGTGGGGCTACATACCCGCCAAATTTCATGTGCCCCGGTGGTTCGGTGTCCCAGGTATCGTTGACCAAAAATTCAGGAAGTAGATGACGGAGAAAAAAAAAACTTTATGACCGCTTTGCTAGCGGCGGTCATAATAATGCTTCTCTGATTCCATGAGTGTGTGTATGTTTCTCATTTCCATGTGTGTGTGTATGTATTCACATTTAATTTCTAAGGGAGGGCAAAGTGTGTATGTGTGTGTGTGTTCACATTTCCAAGAGAGGGCAAAGTGTGTGTGTGTGTGTGTGTGTGTGTGTGTGTGCATATGTATTCACATTTCCAAGAGAGGACAAAGTGTGTGTGTGTGCATGTGTGTGTGTGTGTGTATTGGATGTTTCCAAAGTGAGTGGATCTGCTGGGGCTAAACTATTGCTATGGGGGTTGTGAATGTATCTGGAGGGTTGAAAATACTGAGAGTAAGCTGATGTGGATGGTTGTGGGTTAAGGGAAAAGGTGGATCTGACTAGGATGTCTTGGAGATTCTTGTTCTTTCTAAATGCAGAGATGGGCTTGTGACCTTTGAATGGTGGATGGAACTGTTGTGAAATGATGTGTGAGAACCCCTGGTGGAGTTGGTGAGTGTTGTACGAGAAGGTAAAAACTATGGGAAGAATCTGTTGGGAGTCAGAATCCTGGTCTGGGGTGGGGTTAGGATAGGGATTGGGTAAGGGGGAACATAAGTTTGAGGGGCCGTCTACACGACACGACACCTTGCGTGTACACGACGGCAGCAGTTTAGGAGACTGTAAGACGATAGTTTTTGTAACCGGATTCCGAACCGCAGGCTAACTTTTGCCGTGTAGACACGGGTAGAGGGAACAGCCGCCAATTTTATGACAACAAAGCCCCACCTCTCATCTCAGGCACCGCACTCGACCTTTGTTTATCATATTCATTTTTTTTTTTTTTTTTCCGTCATGGTTTATGTGCACAATGTATCAGCCTTTTGTGGCTAAGTTAGAAGCACACTGTTAAACTTAGTTAAACATTAGCTTAGTGTATGTTAATGTTTTCTCCAGTGGTGCTCAGACCTAATGCAATGCGTAAGCATTTGAAATTTCACATAACAGTCACATACCTTGAAAATAAACTTTATTAGTTTAACAGTTGAATTGAAAACCGAATTGTCTGTGTTCTCCTTATTTCATGCGACTGCTTAACCTTTCCGCAAATGTTGCCATCTTTGCTGCCATCTTTAGGGGAAAGTCCGTATGATGAGTCGAAATTCAAAAAAAAAAAAAAAAAAACAGTCCAGTCCATACAATTTCAATTTCAAAAAGAAATACTGGACTATGTTTTTTTTTTTTTTAAAACGGCAATTTAAATTGTGAATTTCAAGAGCGTGTTACTCCACACACTCGCAATCGACTCCTACGGACTTTCCCCTAAAGACGCCAGCTGCAGTAGCAACATTTCCGGAAAGGTACTGGCTTGATGAAATTCATTCTGGACTCTCTATCCGACCACATAAAGACCTCGGGATACTTCGGTTTGGCTTTAGGGACCCTCTACTCACTACCACGTAAGTGTAATGTTGTTTGGAACTGTAAAAGAGGTATAAAATAGCGTTTTTGTAGCGTGAAATGACTTGCCCTGGTCACTTCCACGCTAACAAGTTTTGACTAAAAACGGTAAAATCGAACTTTCTCAAAACACATCCGAATGACATGATTTTGATGTCAACTCAACGTGTGTACTCCCAATCATCCGTAAATTGATCTAAAGTGCATTTTATCTGGAAATCTGTGGATTCATGGATTCCAGTTTCTTCCAGTAGCAGCAACTGGAATCCATGCATTTCCACTGAATTATTTTTGGAATCTGATCCCTTATCATACCTGTTCATTCTTACTCGTCGCTCGGCTTATCGTGACTAAATTCAAGATGGCTGCAAACGCAAAAAAGATACTGTCTGTATAAATCGTTTGTAAGTAAACTACCAGTGCTTTTTCAAAGTTCTCAATGTCTCGTTTTAAATGTCAGGGCCCTCGGAAGTATACCAATGAAGTGTGGAGATACATTGAGCCTCGTAAATGGTGTAAAACAGTGATTTATTTGCATGGCTAGCCCGATACTGAAGCACCACCATTGAAAAAGCTGTTGGTAGCATCGTCTAACTAGCGCCAGATTTTGGAGTGCAGGGGACAAGCCGAGGTGGGCTATGAGACATACGTTCACACTCGGTATCATGTTTCAACACACTTTAGGTCAATATCACACCGGAATTCTCCTTTAAGCAGATCAGTCAACGGGGCAACAGCGGAGGAAAAATTCCTGCAAATACAAAGATAGAGGCCGATCATACCAAAAAACGCATAAGCTCCTTAGGCAGGGACAGGAAATTCATCAATTGCCCTCACTTTTGCCCGAATAGGTCGAACCTGCCCTTGACCCCACTACCTTGCCCAGGTATGTCATGGTTGCCCCAGCGAATTCACAGGCTACATTAACCATGAGGCGGGCCTGCGCAAGTCGAGTGAGGAGAAGTCGTGGGCATTCAAGATACGATTTCCAAGTGTCGCTCATAAGTACTCTGGAAATCCAGAGTTCTCGCAAGAGCACAATGGAATTGTCTCTGCGAGACACTCTGGCAATGAGCAATTGATGCACGTTACCTTTACCCTTGCATCCCGTGGAACCAATCAAATCGGAATCAGATTAGACCTTTAGCATCTCTCTTATAAGCTAACGGTCTAATCTGATTCAATGAGCTGCAGCTAAAAGTGCTACTGTCAGACTCAGAGAACGGCTGGATGAACTGGGGAAAGGTAAAACTCAATTGTTCTCAAGGGGAGGTGGAAAATGAGTGTATTTCCCCAAATGGTGGAATATCCCTTTAATGTAGCTGGGCTGGTGAGTGGAGAGTGGTTGGAAGTATGCTATCAATGTAAGTTATAGGATGTTATAGGATGCACTGTTGCAATCTGAAACAATGGGACAGCCGGGAGGAACCTCAAAGGGAACAGTCCAGCTTTCTGGGGGTTTGTGTATTTTTGGTAGTAAATATAATTTTCTAGTTCAGGGTGGATCAGGCCCCAGTAGGAAGTATTGTTGTTTATGGGTGATGGAATGGTTATGACAGGGGTCTCAAACTCCCGGCCCGCAGGCCAACTTCATGTAAATCGGCCCCTGAGGGTATTTTTAATTGCGACAAACGACACTGATTAAAATAGACGATAGATCCAAGTACGGTAACAAATCTCATTTGTACTCTCCTCCACTAGTTGCTAGACATCCAGAGCTTGATTCAAGCCCAAAATCGCTGCACACAGTTTTCAGGAAATACAGTGTATTAGCCTACACGCGAGAAACATGAAGACGTGCATTTGTTTAATGATGCGGAAACGATGCAGGCCATAGTTTTGCACAAATTGAAGCCGTAATAGGCCTACACCAAATGTTGAAAAAACGTTCACGTGTGATGAAGTCTTGGGTAGGCTATGCTATTCACCTATTCTGATTCTGAAGGAGAATATCTGCCTTTTGGAGATTATATTATGATCGATCGTCTATTGACAGTGATAGTCACGGTGCGTCCAGAATGGAGGTGCGTCTTTGCGTACGACGGTGTCCACTAAGCATACCATGCTTATTTCGACCCTTTGCCCAAATAGCTCGAGGTGGCAGTGGTAATCGTGATGTTAGTGTCCATAATGGACGTGGTACAGACAGCTCTGAAGAACTACAAAGTCACCCGCGATAGGAACTGATTTGACCAGGCTACTTTATTGTAGACCTATAATAACAGTTTGTGGAACAGGCTGGTAATAGTTTACTATTAGGCCTACTGTTTTCCTGTTAATTTGTTATTTGGGTAATATGACAAAAAGAAAGTAAACCTGCTCAAATAGTTCAACATCCAGTATTTACTGAAAGGTGCATAATTTGAGGTGCTTACCATCCAGTGGCAAATTAGATGGGTAAATTTACCCCCTTCATAAACTTTTGTTTATACTCAAAGATTTTTACATTTACAGTAGAACTTCTCTGACTATCTCTGACCACTTCACATTTTTACATTTACAGTGTGACTATCTCTGACCACTTTCAAGCCATGGCCTTTTGAAATTTTGATATGCCAGGTTTAAATAAGTTATGAGAGGAAAATATTTTTATTTGGTGTGAAACACACACATACCTGTTTTTATGATTTTTTTGATTCTTGTCATAATTTGTATTTATATTTTAATTTTATCATTATTTTATAGCACAGGTGTCTAAAAATAGATAAAAAGACTTGCACTTTCTGTTTGCAGTTTTGTATTTGAAAATACAGTATTTGAAAAAAAAAAACATTGCATTTTAGGAAATAGTCATTCTTTTTTGTATTATTCTTTAACACTGACGCGGCCCTCCAATCAGATGATGATGGCAGCAGTGGCCCCCAGCTCATTTGAGTTTGAGACCCCTGGGTTATGATGAAGTGAGTTGACTAAATTGTAGAGTTAGGTTTGGGTTTGATTGAATTAACGGTTGATAATATTTAGATTCTTCATATAGATACTGGTGTGTGCTCATGATGGCTATTAGGGTTAGGTTAGGTGAGGGAAAGATGTTACTCAAAGTGTCAGGGTTAGGACCCAAATGCAGGACTCAAGACTCGAAAAGTTGAGCTCAAACAGATTTTACTCATTAAAAAAAAAAACACAGGAACGGGCCAACCATGACACACAAACACAAACAATGACAAAGCAAGGACTGAGGCAAACACAGGATCTTAAATACACAGGACACTAATAAGGAAACACATACCATTGGTCACAAACAAGGAGACACAGGTGAACATGGAACAAGATAATCAAATAACACAGATGACAGGGCAAGGCAACAAGGCAGAGGTGAACAATAGACAAGAAATAGGCTAAATGATTAGGTAACTGAACACAACTCAGGTGAGGGACGGAGACACAGGCACAGGGAACAGACACATGGCAAAACAAGCAAAGGAGCACAAGACACAGGAAGTAACAAAGACAACAGGAAGTAAACAAGAGAACACATCAAACGAAAGATTGTTAAGGCGGAGCAAGATGTTTCATCAGGAGCCACTTCCGGGAACCCGGATCGCACGAGGGGGTCAAAATCCCCTTTATGCAGAGCAGAGGCAGCTTACTGCTCCATTGAAGTCTATGGGCATAGCTCAGAATTTCACCACATATGCTAAGGTCTTGGTTCTATAGAGTTAGGGAATGTGAATTTCAGGCACGTTTTCATGATCCTCAAACCCTTCTGAACATTTCAGGTACATTTTAGCATTTTTGAGCATTCCAGTCTGGAGAAAATCAACCTTATATCAGGTGTGCGCCGGTTATTTATGCAGCTGCTGTTGGTCGGTTGCAAATGCGCCGCCAATACGCCATCGACACGCCTCTTTATGCAGACAGGATTCGATCCCCATTTCGCGCCCATAGACATGAACTACGACGAAGTATCTTGCTCCGCCTTAACAATCTTTGATCAAACTACAAACTAAGAGTCCCCAAAACACAAAAAACAAACTCCAAACCGTGACAGTATCCTCCCCTTAAGGGACGGCTCCCAGACGTCCCAAACAAAAACTAAGTCCAAACAGGGTGGGTGGAGGGGTACCGGAGGTGGGAGTCCTCTGGCCAGGCAGCTTAGGTGGACTACCATGCCGCAGGGCAGACCGTTGGGGCATCTTGGGAGCTGGGAAATCAGGGCCGAGCTTCGAAGGCGTGAGAGAGCGCGGAAACTCAGGCCTGAAACTCAGAGGTGCTAGAGAGCGCAGAGCTAGCACAGAAGGGCGATTAGGGACTGGGACTGGAGCTGTACAAGGAGCAAGGATTGGAGCTGGAGCCGGAGAGCAACAAGGAGCCGGGACTGGGGACCACTCGTCCTCGATCGAAAACTTGTCCTCTGTCAACCAATCGTCCTCCGTCAACCACTCGTCCTTCGTCAACCACTCGTCCCAAAGCTCCCATGGTTGCTCCCAAGGATAATGCGAATCAAAATCTAAATACATGTCTGCTCAAAAAGTGCTCAAAGCAAAGCAAGCAAGCACACAAACTCAAAATCAGTACAATACACAATCAAAATAGGGAAGGGAAAGGTTAAAATGATAAAAAAGAAAGGGTTAGGAAAATAATAAATCTCAACCACAGTAGGGATAAATCTTAACATAGATAAAGAACTAACTGTAGAGTTGCAGTGTGCCATATGTCCTAAGTATCTAGACTAGCCTAAGAAAGGGTTAGGAAAATAATAAATCTCAACCACAGTAGGTATAAATCTTACATAGATAAAGAACTAACTGTAACTAAAAGTATCTAGACTAGCCTAAGAAAAGGGGGAGTCAACAGTAGCTGAAAATTGAACTTGTGACTGGAGAGAAATAACAGGCATGTTGGGAAAATGCCTTTATTGAATTACAGAAACCCGGAAAGAAAAGGGGGAGTTTTGAAGGGGTGGACTGTGGTTATTGCTCATTTAAACCCAGTAGATGTTGAGTGAGCAGTTTTTTTATCCAAAATTCTCTCTGATCTTTTCCTTTGTGATGGTGACCACCCTATGGAAGCAGGTGCAAATCTCTGGCCCATGGCAGTTCTGTGGACCTGTAGATAGAGTTTATTGTCGAAGACAAAGTCATTATGAGGGTAACACTTTACAATAAGGGTACACAATTAAGCATTAGTTAAAAGTGCCATGCACACATGCTATATATTGTTTTCAGCAGAGTCTAGGCCACAATTTAATGTATTAATACTTGCATTGACTTAATTTCACACATATGTAAATTTCTCAGCCCCAAACTCCCCCTCCACCATGGTTCTTATATTGCCAGATTCAGGATAGTCTACCCTACAGATGCATGAAAGGCAAGTCGAGCTGCCAGCTTGCAGTGGTGAGATACATGTCAAAATATAAGAATTTTTATAATACACTTTTTGAATAACATTGCATTGCCAATGAAATAAGTGAGGTAATTTACCACAAGTAACATTGACATAATCTCTAGGTCATTATGAGTTCACCATGTGTTCAGTATGTAAACATAAGGAATTATGAATTAGTTTACGGTTTGTACCTTATGAATTCATCACGAGTTCAGTATGTACACATTAGGAATTCATCATTATAATAAAGGAAAACACACTGATAACACACAACTTTTGTGAGCCGTGCATCACAAATGCTACTACTTTCTTCTGTGAGTTTTAAAATGCTCCGAAGCGCTGCATCTAGGTTCAGACAAAGTTCTACCTGTGGTTTCATTTGCAGAAGACAAAAAGAAAGCCCCCATTTGATAAATGAGCCAGTAGTGCGGAAATAACATTTAATAAATAATCTGTAGCCAACTGCAAAAAACATTGGGTACTAGTGACAAGAATCAGCCAACCAATCAGTCTCAAACCGAACTACATGGCCAGTTGAATGTTAATGCTCTAAAAGGTAAGCAGTTCAAGAGTGTGCTAAGAAATCATTATGTACTGTTCAATTGGCAAGTGACAAAGTCCATTTCTCTAGAGCAGTGTTTCTCAAAGTGTGGTCTGGGGACCACTGCTGATCCGCAAGCTATCCCAAGTGGTACGCAAGCAGACATGGTAAAATATAATATAGATGAGTTGTTTGCAATATTGAACCAACTTGTATTTTGAGCTAGATCTCCTGTGCTTCTGATGTGGGCACTAATGAGAATATCTGTGCATCAGTCTTACAGATAACCAAATAAGTGCTGTTGATTTGTTTGGAGGGAATAAAAGAAGTAAACGTTGATTTCAGTTGTAAGTTTTTTGTAATACTGTTTAGAGTATGAAGTGTATAAAGTAAATCTTAATGAGAAACACACACAAGAAGTCTGTGAATCACATTATCATACATGTGGTCAAAGAAGAATGATGATGGTAGGGGTCTGCAGAGGGTGTTGAGGCACATTTACTTTTTTTTAATCCCCCATACTGTACATCAGACATAAGCAACTGGCGGGCCGCATCACAGGTTTTACCGCATCTGAACCAAATCCCTATTGTAATGATACAATGTACCGACAGAGGGCACCTCCTATGCAAAACACTTAGTGGCCTTAGTCGGACCTGCTACAGTCAACGATGAAGAGAACCATGAGCGGTAAAAAAAGTAAAATGAACCAAGAGAATCATACTTTTCAGGCGGGATGGGGAAACGGATTATCTGTGTACGGAATTCAAAGGCAGACCTATGTGTTTAGTGTGCTTGGAAACAAAGTCAGCTTTCAACTTAAAGATTTCAACTTAAGTCGCCACTACAACACCACTACAACATTAAAATGTAGGATCTGGGCACTCACCGTTCACAGTACTCAGTCCGAGGAGCGGGATAATCAGTTGTCTTTCAAATTCCCTCTGCACTAATAATAGACAGCTAGTCCCACGCGTTTCCCACCAGCGGAGCTAGTTGGCTAGTTCAAACTTTTGCCAACTTAATAAAAGCTTAACTCGTGTCACACTGTTCGCCAATAGCAACATTATCTTATTTGTTTTCAAGTAGAATGGAATTCAAGCCAAACTGTTGCAACTCTGCCATCAATCATTATGTTAAGCCCGCCTAACGACTCTATACACGATTTGATTGGCCTGATGATTGCTAGACTAGCCCTGGCAGCAAACGCTAGGGTGCGTCCAGATTTCTAGGCTAGTGAGCCGTAGGCTAGAGTGGATTTGTTTTGTTTATTCTTTTTTCATTATTATTATTTATGTTTTTTTCTCTCTCTTTAGTTTAAGTCCAGTGTCTCCCCTCCCTCATCCTAGCTGGAAGCCTCAGTGTTTAGTAGGCCCATTAGCGACTTAGCTTTGGGTAGCCGGTCTCTAGTGTTCCCACTTCAGTAGCCCAATAGCAACGGCAGTGTGTGTAGGATGAACTCTTAATTGCTGTGTCACATTTGTGTGTGTGTGTGTAGGATGAACTCTTAATTGCTGTGTCACATTTGTGTGTGTAGGATGAACTCTTAATTGCTGTGTCACATTTGTGTGTGTGTGTAGGATGAACTCTTAATTGCTGTGTCACATTTGTGTGTGTGTGTGTAGGATGAACTCTTAATTGCTGTGTCACATTTGTGTGTGTGTGTAGGATGAACTCTTTAATTGCTGTGTGTGTGTGTGTGTGTAGGATGAACTCTTAATTGCTGTGTGTGTGTAGGATGAACTCTTAATTGCTGTTTGTGTGTGTGTGTAGGATCTTAATTGCTGTGTCACGCGTGTGTGTGTAGGATGAACTCTTAATTGCTGTGTCAATGCGGTCATTTGTGTGTGTGTGTAGGATGAACTCTGTTAATTGCTGTAGGATCACATTTGTGTGTGTGTAGGATGAACTCTTAATTGCTGTGTCACGTGTGTGTGTGTGTAGGATGAACTCTTAATTGCTGTGTCACGTGTGTGTGTGTGTAGGATGAACTCTTAATTGCTGTGTCACATTTGTGTGTGTGTAGGATGAACTCTTAATTGCTGTGTCACATTTGTGTGTGTGTAGGATGAACTCTTAATTGCTGTGTCACATTTGTGTGTGTGTAGGATGAACTCTTAATTGCTGTGTCACATTTTGTGTGTGTGTAGGATGCACTCTTAATTGCTGTGTCACATTTGTGTGTGTGTGTGTAGGATGAACTCTTAATTGCTGTGTCACATTTTGTGTGTGTGTAGGATGAACTCTTAATTGCTGTGTCACATTTGTGTCTTAATTCCTTTTCCACGTATCACCTGAGTGTATTTTCCCAGCACCTAAACGTGTGTTATTCAGTGTGCGCCAGACCACGTATTTTAGAAAGACCTGGCTTAATCTTAGTCTTCCTATTGGCCCATGCTGCCGTCAACCCCACAGTAAACCCAAAATTCTGCATTACGACCATGTGTGACATTAATGTGGCTAAGAAGATTCTTTAAACTAAAAGCAACAAAAATTATACAGATCATGCAGCGCCACACCGACATGTCTTCTGGCGAGGTTGATCAGTGATTTTGGCAGTAAGTTTTCATTGCTGGCTCTCCTGCTTCCTGTTTCGCCTTCCTCCTGATTGGTTAACCATCAATGCAATTGTGCAAAAAACATGTGACCACTTTAACTGCTAATGACAACAAATTGAAACAATCATGTGGGCAGATGTTAAGATATCTTATAAAAATACTACCTTTTCTTTGGGGAGATGTGGACAATGAGTATGTGAATTTTATTAGTAAATTGATTGAAATAGTACAGATAGTACTTGCTCCAGTAATTTCTTTACAAACAATATCACAGCTCAAAATTATGATCGAAGAACATTTGAATGAATTCAAACACCTTTTTCCTGAGAGTAATGTAATACCTAAGCAGCATTACTGTACATGTTGCATCTACCAAGTCAAATCAAATCCCTTGGTCCTTTGATAAGATGCATGTGCATGCGATTTAAAGCAAAGCAGTTATTTTAAGCAGTGGGCTTCAAAATTGAATTTTAAAAATGTTTGTAAGTCGCTAGCTAAACATAATCAATTCCTTGAGTGTTGTCAGAATGAAATTGGCTGGGAGCATCCTATTTTTGCAAATGAGAGAGAATTGGGGCCTATCTCAGAGGTTGCAAATCTACAGTATATTCAGGCTAAATTTAAAGACTTTTTGGGCATGGAGATTTCAGAGAATGTTGTATCAGTTAAATGGCTCATCCTTAATGGAAATAAATACATAAGTGGGAAGTCTTTGATTATCACTCACATGGATAATCATTTGCCTGTGTTTGGATTGGTAAAAGCATTTTTTTGGTAAATTCCTCTTTTTGTGCTTTTGAAACTATACCATATGAAACTTTAACCTTTGACAAAGATGTGTGTGCTTATAAAGTGCCAATTCCCGCTCTTGCCCAAGCAACAGAACTGGTGCATGAGCTCATTGATCATACCTCATATTTCTCTGTTTCTTTCAAAGGAGGGTGTTTGTCCCAATAAAATATAATCAGTGACATAATTGCTGACAGAAATGGTCCTAGCACATGATTTCATTATATCTATCATTATGTAATAATTGTTACTTGGTAGTCAGATTTTTTGTTAATGCAGATTCCTTTACATAAACCAGCTGTGGTTCTTACTTTTAAAGAAAAGAAAATCAGTTCATTACTTGCCAAGTGGCAACAAAATATGTAGTGTGAGTGTAACTTGGTTACCCTGTTAGCCTACTTATGTAGTCAAATTTTGTTTCAATGCGGATTAATTTGTGTGAACCTGTTGGGGATCAATCCCTTTGTTGTAGCTATTACTTTTGAATAAAAGTTTTATTTTTCTAAAAAGAAAATGCTGTCACTCTTATATCAAGCAAGTCTTTATTATTGTATCTAGAAAGAGTTAGATTATTATTATTATTTTTTTTTTTTTTTTTTGCTAGAACACAAAGTCTGTCAGCAATTTGTTTTCATCTCCGGTGCGTTACCGAATGGTAGCCAACTCGTTTGCTAGACAGCCGGGTGGAAAAGCTACTTTCGCTGCAAGTCGTGGATAACGGATACAACTAATCATCCCCAGTACTATTCAAAGTAGGCTAGCTACTTATCTCTGCAAATAAGCTTTAGTATTAAATGTAAGTTAAGGTAAATCATGAGGGAAACAATTAAAGGACAAGCATGATCTATCAATTAAATATTCATGACATGTGTTGTCCATTGCATTATATTGTACGTATGTTATCAACAGCTTTCTCTGCAATGAGTTTCAACACTCAAATTGCAGTGAACTCTCCCATGCAGTAGAGTAGGGCCAGTCAAATCATGTTTGCTTGCCTGTTCCTTCTAGGTAGGGGTCTGTAGTGCATCTAGTAGGCCACGGTAGTGCCCTAAATGATTTATTTACATGTCCCACCCTACCCTATGCCATAGATAGCAGTTTTTGTAATGCATTTTTATTGTATCAAATACAATGGTTTTCATGGAAAGCAGACATGGTGCTCTAATAGGGAGTGGATCGCAAAATAATGTTAATGTTAAAGGGAGAGTTTGGTGTAAATTAATCCATAGCCCTGTTGGTCAAGGTCACCTTTTGCTCTCCACAGTCAAATATGAATAACCATCAGCCAGGTCAATCTACTGCAGTGGTCCCCAAACTACGGCCCGCCACCTCATTTTGTGTGGCCCCCCAAAACATGTCCGTGGTATATAGCAACCGGCCCGCACGGGAGTACGACATCGTCAAACTATAACCTCCGTAATTTCCCCCATTCATTAAGTCTTAACAGTACACATGTAATACTCTTTTTGTCCACTGGTGGTTGTTTTGGCGCTGTTTCGCGTTTGCCATTGAAAACGGAATGAAATGTAGGTCTACCTCCAAATAATGTAAAAAGCCTCAGTGCTCAAAGTATTCTAAAAGTGTATCAATTAATTGTTAATAACTAACTAACTTCTATTCAAGTCATATTTCTGGAACTTTCTGGTATAATTATTTATATTTTTTATTCACTCGTTTAAATGTTCACAAAGTTCACAAAGTTCTCATCAGGTGAGTGAAAGTTAGAATGGTGGTCATTTCAGATGTTTCTGCCACCACTTCATAAAACTCTCATAGTTTGAGAACTTTTATTTGTAGGATATTGCTTGTTCACAAATTGAGCGGTGTATGCAAAGACACAGATTTTAGAGTTCAAAATATACTTTTGGGACTCCCTGTTAATACTTTTGGGAATGCTAAAGTCTTTTTATTAGTATTATTTCATTTGACCTACATTTTACACTGATATGGCATGATGGAAATATAAACACAGCTAACAATGGTATTAAATTGCAATAGCCTAGATTAAATGTAATGGAATATTCAACTTAGGTAGACTGCTGTTGTTCACAGCACTAAGCTATTTATGGTTACTGATATACTCTGAGTCTCTGGCCCTCTCTTAGAGCCAGGCATAGTGAGCTGGCCCTCGGAAGAAAAAGTTTGGGGACCACTGATCTAATGGATCGTCATTATGGCATTTAATGAGTAATGGTTTGACGTGAAGCTGATTATACTGTATTTCCTCTTCCTGTAATTTTAAAGCTGCTGATGTTGATGAAGGGGTTTTAAAAACCCTCTCTCGGGATGATCTTTTGGATCTTTTTCCTGGACCACAGAACTTTATGCGAAGAAAGAAGTTGTGGGATCGCATTCATCCAAAGGTAAATGTCCACATACATGGCTAGAGAGAATCTGGCTGTTCAAGGTCTGTAGGAGAATTGTCAAAACTAATAGAGCACAGTTATTACTGGCAAAGTGACCCTATCACCCACTTAAAGTTTTCTATTGATTACAGTGAAGAGGGATGGCTGATGTCTACCAATGACACTCCCTCAGAGCCAGCTGATGCACATACAGCTTGATAAAATTCCTTATTAGGGTGTTCCTGTAATGCATTTTTTAAACATTTTGTCAAATTTAACCGGCTTAATCTGGTTATGGTCTTGTATACAGGGAAACTGAGAATCCCTTTCTTTGCATAGAAATGGACTATTGGACTGACATTTTTATCATTTTTGTGACTTAGTTGAATTTTGTTGATGGAAACACTAGTTTTATCACCTGAAACTGTTATATATGTATAATGTTTATCTGACACCACACTGTAACCCTTAATAGCAAATTCGATTTTTTTTTTTTATTTAAACAGGTACAGAGTGAGAATACAGTGAGTGAAGCCTTTGATCAGCCATCCACAAATGCCATGTTGCCAAGCCCGTCAAGCCAGCAATCCACAAATGCCATGTTGCCAAGCCCGTCAAGCCAGCAATCCACAAATGCCATGTTGCCAAGCCTGCCACAGACCTCCACCCCCAAAAGCCGTCACCTGAAAACCGTAAAAATGCCAGACCCTCCTGAGTATGTGGTATACACAGATTCAGAACTTGACATGGTTCGGAGTGAGTATTTTGAACTGCTTCGCAATGGGAAAGGATCACAGTGCAAGATGTCCAAAGACCTGTTTTGCAGACTGATAAGGAACACTGTAACCAGCATGGTGGTGATCCTCCGTGCCAGTAGTTCATGTCAAGAACAGATGTACCCTTCAAATAGTGAAATTCGGGCAGTGGCTGAGAAGATTGTTGATTATTACCCTATGCTGCGAGACTCATCAGACATGCCTTATGTAAGTGCCTTTTCTCTTCAAATGGTGTGGATGGATTAGTAGGTATTTTTTGAACTGACTGTGTAATTTAAAATGTATAAGATGGGAAAAGAGGATCTTTGAATCAAGTCTTGAAGATGACAGTGATGCTTCAACAGCTTCAACCAATTTGTCGGTTGCTTCAACAGTAATTCTGCCAGACAGCGATGATGGCAACAATGAGCTCAGTCCAGGTATGCCAATAGAAAACATGAGTGGCTATCCACAGTACAATTTTGTTTGTAAAGACCTGTTATCATGAACCCATTTTTATTTTTTTTAAAGCCTTTCTAGGGGCATGTATAATTGTTGTCCTTGTATTTTACCTTTTTTTTTAAGACCAGGACAGCCGCAAAACACAAGCAAGGCACTATCAGACATTACAGACCATGTACAGCAAACCTAGGTCTAAGCCAAAAGGAAGTAATGTTGCTCAGATTTTGGACTTGGAGTTCGAGGCCAGGCGGGTCTTTATTGACTCTGATGCAACAAAGTTAGAAGACAGGGCAGCCAAGATTATGGATGAATATCCATGTTTTAGAGATCCCCGACATGTGCGTTTTTTGCACCCTTTAACATTTGAAGCAGACACTTCTGCCGTCTTGATGTCTATGTCCCTGTTAAAGGACAATTCCGGCGAAAAATGTTAGTACATCAATTCGAGTTGGAACGATTGCAGGGATTTGTTTTACAGTCGGATGTCGTAAAAACAAATCCCTGCAATCGTTCAAACTCGTAATGATGTACCAACAAACCCTAGGTTAATTTTACGCCGGAATTGTCCTTTAGCTGTTCTCCATTGATCATAGTATAGACACCAAATTAGTAAATCTGCTGTATGCCCAATTTTGTCTTGTAGGCAGTTGACGAGCTTGGGCGATCCTTGGTGGCGCCAACAGGAAATACATTGATGATACCAAGAAAAGATGGGAGACCTACTGTACCAATGTCCAATTCTATGGTCTGTGGAAGAAGGTCCTAAAACCCCCCATTCCTGTGGATATGCGTGGAGGTATGTTCTGTATTATAATCTGCATAGTAATCTATCAAGTCACGTGCAGAGTCTGTGCATATGCATATATGGACTGGAAACCCCGCTCTCTTCCATGCTGTTCTCTTCATGTGGTAACAGTTGGATCATTGGGTCATGCCCAGTCTCTACAGATTCATCCCATACAAAGTGAATGGAAAAGGAGGCGAACGACATTTTGCCGTTCAAGTATGCTGTTAACTGTAACCTTCATGTGATAAATTTGCTATGATGAATGTTGAAGTTCTACGAAGTAGAGCATTATTGTAAGGTTCAATGCATATTGAGTTTTCTCTTATTCTGACATTGCTTCCACCCAGCGGATTTCACCATTGCCCTTCTGAAAGCATTGTCATCTTCCCATCACCAACACCACCACCAAAATGTCTCGGAGGAGCCAGTGAAGCACTAATTCATGTCCTTGAGGTGAGAATTAGGTTGTGTAGTGTCCACAAATTATTTTTACTCTTTTATGCTCCACATCCTGATATTTTTCACATTTGGTCAATCTGTAGGAAAATGAGGATCCCAACAAGTACCTTGAGAAACGCCCACTGTCCACCCCAGTCCTTCAATACGACGGCAGTACCTGCATTCTCGCAATTGGCAACTCCCCTGTGAGTCCCCTGGAAGAGGTCTTCCAACGGTATGCTTGTACTGATGGCCTACTACTACACTCTACATATACTACACATATCCCAAGTTTGTTTCCACACTTTTGTCAGTGATTCAGACTGAAGTGCTTCATGATGCGATTCATGATCAGGATGCCACAACGGCATACAAGAAGGCTATGAATGAATGGAAGTCGTTTGTTCAGAAGTAGCTCAAGCCATGCTCAAATGTTTGCTGTATATCCAAATACGAAAATATTTGTTCTCCTTTGTAACAGTTTAAAAGAATTTCGGGAGTTAGCCGGTACTAATTTGTGTGTCAATCAGGTGTTAGAGCTGCTTTTTCCATTTGCCATATTTCTTGGTCCAGTTGAACTTCCCTGTGCTAAGTGACTTAGCTAAGTGACTTAGAGCCAGAAATTAAAGCAAGAACCCGAGGGGTCAGGTGTTAAGAGCTGCTTATTGCTGGCTTATTTGATATTTGTACTTGTTTTTCATTTTTCATTTGTATATTTGGCATTTCTGTTGGGTCCAGTTGAACTGGTGACTCGTTGAAAATCTTTTACACATTGACTGACTTTTATTTCAATGTACATTGGCCAGAAATTAAAGCAAGAACCTGTGTAGTGTTAATCCTGGTTTGTGGTGCCTTATTACACAGCACAACATTTATATTTTAGTTAGTATACACTGGTTTTCCCCTATGATGTTACTTGTTTGGAAATTCATTTATTGGTCTGCTTTCTGGCACATGCTCTCTTCCTGCCTCTATTTTAAGATTAGGCAACTTGTTTCCAGTAACTATTATACTAATTGTTCTGACAATGTAAGACTGATTTCAAGTACTTTTATCTAGAATTTAGCATCTGTGAACTTGTTATCAGGGCATACACACTATCCAGAGAAAGGTTATAAGTACGTTTATCTAGGATTTAGCACCTTTAAACTTATTATCAGGCCACAAATATTAATTGAAGACTGGTTATACGTATGTTTGTCTAGAATTTAGCATCCGTGAACTTATTGTTAGACCAAGAATACTAATCTGAGACTGGTATTTAGTATGTTTATCTAGAATTTATCATCTGTGAACTTATTGTTAGACTAAGAATACTAATCTGAGACTGGTTATTAGTATGTTTGTCTAGAATTTAGCATCCACATATGCATTTCCAGCCCAATAACACTTGCAGAGACTGCTTAATTCTAGTCTAGAGGCAGCTTATTTTAAGATAACTTGTCAAGAAAAGTTTTCTTGCTGCATGGACAGATAATTTCACTACTTTTAAGTCATTCTCTGATAGATTTAAGTGTTTATATCTTAAATTTTGACCAAGCTTTTTTGCAGTGTGGAGCCACCTCATCTCTTCCTTCATCCTTGATTGAACTTTAGTGCAGACTTGTTTAAGTCCTTCAGAGGTGTCACGAGTAGACATCAAACGAGGGGAGCGTCTCGGAAATGATCGAATCTGGACCTTTTCTGTCTGCTCAATTCAATCAGGGCTATATGTGTGAGGGAGAGAAGGTGGTGCTCTGGATAAATTAGCTTTCCAATAGCTCCCCTGTGTAGAGGGTTGGCTTACTTTGTGTTGTGTGTGTGTTTGTGTGTGAGTATGTGTGTGTGTGCATGTGTGTATATGTGTGTGCACATGTACGTCCGTATGTGCTACCCACATGCACACAATGTGTCTGACTCAGTCACTCAGAGAATACAAAGTGAAATTGTGAACTGGTAAGAAAATCCTCTTTGGATTTGACATTTAGCTTCAAAGGCTCCTTTTTGGGTGGCAGAAATAATTGGTCTTCAATGTAGTCAATGTATTTTTAATAAAGCTGCATTATATCATCATTATTCACAATCCTACTTGCAAAACAGTCCATACTCTTGTTAGCTCTTAATTGATCAAGATGTTCTCTATCCAATGTCTCTATTCAATATTAAATATAACACATGCATTACCTCCACAAAGGTGTTTTTTTGGCTGTCTGTCTGTATGCAGGACTACTCAAAAACTGGCACGCTGTATTTCATGAAACGTGGTCGATATTTGACCAATAAACAGATTTATGTGTGAAGTATAGCCATGGGTGTGAGTAATTATGGGCTGAGTTTATGCGATACCATGGCTGACACGTGACGGGTCCTCCAATCTTTTCTCTTTGTACCGACATGGGCAGAGAGGTCAGGAGAGGCTCTTCACAATGTCCTCCAGTCCCCCTAAACTCTCTCTCTCTTGTCTTTTCTGTTGTTTTCTGCCCTTTGGATCAATCTCCCTCTTGGCATAAGAGAAACAATTATGCAAATGTAAAAAAAGAACCTAAAGGGTCTTAGGGACACACACAGACATGGGCACACACACACATGGGCACACACACACACACATACATGCACACACACACACATACATGCACACACACATACATGCACACACACTCATGGGCACACACACACACGGTATAGTTGTGAGTGTGTAGTTCTGTGGTAGTGTTACTTCCTCCAGTACTCCCCTCTGAAACTGTGTGGGGTGAAATCCAATTCAAACCGTCACTGACAGCAACCCATAAGGTGAAGAGGCAACACTCCACCTCTCTTTCTCTCTCTCTTTACCTCTCCCCCCCTCTCTCTCTTACCTCTTTCTCTCTCTCCCTTCTTACCTCTTTCCCCCTCTCTCTATCTCTTCCTCCTTACCTCTTTCCTCTCTTTCTCCTTCTCCATCTCACGCTCAGACTTTTTTTTTTTTTTTTTGCATTTTATCCCTCTCTGTGCATAGCTACACCACTCTCTCTCTCTCTCTCTCTCTGTGTTAGCTACACCACACTCTCTCTCTCTCTCTCTCTCTCTCTGTGCATAGCTACACCACTCTCTCTCTCTCTCTCTCTCTGTGCATAGCTACACCACTCTCTCTCTCTCTCTGTCTCTGTGCATAGCTACACCACTCTCTCTCTCTCTCTCTCTCTCTGTCTCTGTGCATAGCTACACCACTCTCTCTCTCTCTCTGTGCATAGCTACACCACTCTCTCTCTCTCTCTCTCTCTCTCTCTCTCTCTCTCTCTCTCTCTCTCTCTCTCTCTCTCTCTCTCTCTCTCTCTCTCTCTCTCTCTCTCTCTCTCTCTCTCTCTCTCTCTGTGCATAGCTACACCACTCTCTCTCCCTCTCTCCGTGCAGAGCTACACCACCTGGTCCAGTTCTCACCTGCAGTGCAGTGGGGTGTTGTCAGCTCTTCAACATTTCCCTCTTCTGTATTCTGCTGTGTGTTTCTCTCCCTCTTTTTCTCTCTCTCCCTCCCTCCTTCTCTCTCCCCTCTCTCTGCCATGTATTTTCACATTGCTTTTTTTGCACTGCAAAACCTGCCTGCCAGACACCTACACAGATCTTTCAGTGCTCTGTGCCTGTTAACGTCATGTGATTAGTGTGGCATCTATTGTGCTTCTCATGAAACTATCACTCAAAATCTCTGTCTCTCGTGGCTTAGCTTACATAAAAAAAAACCTTTGCTTTCTCTCCATATATGTATGTGTCACTATGGATCATTATTTCCATTCTCTGTCTTATTCTTTCTCTCTTTCCAACTGTCTCTCTTTTCAAATGATTGCTGTTTCTCATGCGAGATCTTCCCATCTCGGTATGTGTTACTGCATTTGTATGCTTGGCTCTCTCTCTCTCTCTCTCTTTTTTTTCTTTTTCTCTCTCTCTCTCTATTCAGACAGCACTTTCTCACCTCTTCTTTCTCTCTTTCTCTCTCTCACATGCTCTAATTCCTCCATAGCTTGCTCTCCGTGAAAAAGAAAAACAACAGACAAAAACAACAAAAAAACTGTTTATGATGGCACAACTCCAAACCGTATTTTAGCTCTTGCATGACTTCTAGTTATATCAAAATCTTTTCCCTTTCACCCCCCCCCCACCCCCATATCTACCAAGTGATGGCTCCTGCTTTGACAGCAAAGAAAACAGTGTGTGAGTGGGGTGAGGACTTGAATGTATTTATTTCAAAACAACAGCTTGTTTTATTTTTTTTGCCCTCCCTCCCTTAGGCAGAGTGGCATGGCTATTGTTCTGCTTGCCTGCACCGGCGTAGCAGTTCTGCCCCATCGCATTAAACTTGACTGGAGTCAGCTTGCTCCAGTCTGAACTGTAGTAGCCACGTGTGCACACACACATACTCTCTCTCTCTCTCACACACACATACTCTCTCTCACACAGACATACTCTCTCTCACACACACAGCCTCTCTCTCACACACACACACACATATTCTCTTTCTCTCTCACACACACACATTCATTCATTCACACATATACAGATACACACATCCATACAGTCAGACTCTCTCTCTCTCTCACACACACACACACACACACACACATTAGACCCAATCTGATTCGACTAGTTGTCCCTGAGTCAAGTGTGTGTGCCCATGTGAGTGAGTGAGTGTGTGTGTGTGTGTGTGTGTATATGTGCGCGTCTGCTGGGCAACCAGGAGTGTCTGTCTCGGAGTTGACAGAGAGATATGAAAAGGCATACGACAACACACAATTGCACACATACATTACATGAACACACAATGAGCACATTACATGTGTGCACCACACACTGCCTTTCAAACAGGCACAGAAGTATGCACACAGGCACACACACGGCCCCATTCTGTCACAGTGTAACTGCATCTGGCCCACATGACCTTTCTCTCCCACTTTCTGACACACACACACACACACACAGAGAGACTCTCTATCTCTCTCATTCTCTTACACACAGACACAATATGTGCATCTACAGTACGCTAAGTGCCTTCTTGATAGTCCCTTTTATAAAGGCTGCTTGAAGTCACTGCTATAATAATCTGCTTGTTGTACTATTGTCTTTATACTGTTGTAATTCATTAAACAATAGAGCAAAAGACACAAATGACATGTATTAGTATTTGAAATCTTCATTCAGGGGATTATTTATCAAATGGTGTGAATATGAATGGACATAGTCGACTCACTCCAGCATTCTAAAGTGAAGTGAGGGCCAGTGATATTTTAGTGTATGGTGTCAGCAGATGTCAGCGGTCCTTGTTTCATGTCAGAGTTCTGTCTCTGTGTGTGTGTGTGTGTGTGTGTGTTTATGTCTGAACTGAACTGAAAGGAGAGGCTTATGCAGTGGGTCCTTGAGGTCCCCATGAAAGCATACCTGCAGTTGGGGTGTGTGTGTGTGTGCATTTTATGTCTGAGTACTGTGTGTGTGTGTGTGTTCGTGTATGTCTGAGCTGACATGTGAAGGGCAACTTATGCAGTGTGAGTCCTGGAGGTCCCCACAAAATGATACCTGCTGTTGGTGTGTGTGTGTGTGTGTGTGATGGTCTTAGTGCAGACCTGTCATAGTGGTATGTGTGTGATGGTCTTAAAGCAGATCTCTCGTGTGTGTGTGTGTACGTGTGTGTGTGAGCGCAGTGTGTCATTGTGGTAGTGGTGTGTGTGTGTCTGTGTCTCAGTGTACCTGTCATGGTGTGGCAATGTGTGTGTCTCAATGTGACAGTAAAGTGAGTTCTTGGTTGTCTGTGTGCAGATGTGTGTGTGTGTGTGTGTGTTTGATGTGAAGCTCATGTCTGCTGTCTGCCTAGGAGATGATAAAAAGAGATAGAGAGACTATTACACAGCTATAGACTCTTCTGATATTATGCTCATTCTGTTTGATGTGCTGGGTTTGTGTGTGTGTGTGTGTGTGTGTTTGAGTGTGAGTGTGCACCTGTCTAAAAAATATCAGATTTGTATTGTATGTGTATACATATGTGTGTGCATACGTGTGTGTGTGTGTGTGTGCATGTGTGTGATATGTTTAGCATCAGACAGGGTGGTTTGTGTGTGTGGTTTGTGTGTGTCTGTGTGTGTGTAAGAAGCATCTTTTCCCACCATATAAACATCTCTTCTCCTTCTGCTAGATTTAATTTTTTAATTTATATTTTTTCTATATATAATATATAATATATACTATATTTTGTCCAAATGATGTCTGTCTATCATCGTTGCATCATTGCGGAATGTTTCATTTGTCCTGCGTTTCTTTCTGACTGCAAGCGGATTCACTACTTAATTAACCAAATATTTCTTTATTATTAGGGCAGGGCAGGCATATTTCTGGCTATTAAATTATTTCTAAACCAGTCTGCTAAAGTCTGTAGTGAAGTCTGTGTAGGGTTTTGCAGGCTCCATTTCTTTTAACGAGGCACCCTGCTCACTGCTCGGTTGTTTGGGTTGTTGCAGCGTCTGTACAGTGGGCATCCGGCTTTCAAATGGCCACTTCAGTGCTCAAATGGCCATTACAGCGAGGTGAAGCTGCGTGAAGCTTTAGTACCACTTTCAGCCACAATGCGTCGGCTCTGCCTGCGCCCCTTCTGATAAAGCTCGATTTACCTCGATTTAGGCTACTTGGGTATGGCTTAAGGCTTGACTACCGCGGTGGTAGCGAAATCGAAATTTGCTGTCTCCATTATTGTCAGTGTTGGGTTAGCAAAAAATCATAAAATCAAAACAGTGGTGTGATAATTGAGCCAATAGAGAAATAACTGTTCAAAATTAATCTGTAGCCTTGGGTATAGGCTTCTGCGGCGTTTTTAACAGGCTTTATATAGAGGCTTAGACAGCTATGACCCACGTTTTGGTTTTGTAAATTAATTTGCCTACTTCTTGACTGCAATGTAGTCAATTGACTGCTTGACATGTCATTTTTATTTTTTCTGTACAATAAACAAATACATCTGCTTTATGCCAGAGAATTACATTCACATTTGGAACTTACATAGTCTAATGCATCGTTACACTACGTTAGTGTTTTTCCAAAACCATAGTAGCCTTGGCGGCAACCACTATCATAAAGTTGTGTAGTTACAACTACACCTCTCGACCCAATGGTAGAATGCTAGTAGAAGCATAGTTCAGGGATCTTCATGTCAAAGGCGTCACTGGCGCCAGTTATTTGTTTGCAAATTAATAATTATAAATATATTTAGGTTTCTAATTGATATTTACACTTCTAACCACCATACATCCATATTTTAAAATGCCCAAGGCAGAAAATTTGCAGCCATGTGCACGTAAGTAAAAGTCACACACCTGCAGATAATAATAAGGTGGTGCGCACTTTTTGACGAGTCAGTTGAGAATATGTAGCCTTTTATTTTCATGGAGGGGGTTCCTTGATAGTTTACGCAAACCAGGCCAAGAAGGATGATTCTGATTTTGATAATATGATCTGCACAAAAGATAAACTTAGGTAAACAACGATGTGAATATTGTTGTCAAAATCTTAACCCAGATTCAAACTCTTTGACAGGGGACTGAACTGCTGCGCAAGGGTGGCTGTCATCTGCCGGCCTTAACGCAATGCTCCACAGAATTATGCAGGTGCCCGTTCACGTGCTACTAAACATCATTAACCCCCTTAGTCCAGACTACTGAAGTTTGGAAACTATCATGGTCCAAACTTACAGTACTATGTAAGTTACGACAGTTTTGGGAAACAGTCGTAACTTACATGTTGGTTAGTTGAACGATGCATCCTGTTAGTAAAAAGCTAACTTCTGTAGTTGTACGGGAAACACACCCCAGATCAGCTTGTAGGCCATTAGCAATCTGTTTATTTTATTTTATGAAGCCTACACAGTAGATCACATGCCACATTCTCACTTTCAATAGACAGATGCAATAGCCATTGGTCAAGTATTGAGTATAAAGCAATTAAGATAGTACCCTATACAAAAAGTACTTCATACTATCATAAAAAATCGTTAAAACGAATAGCATTTTGCAACTTGACAAAACACTTTATTAAATATCGTAGGCACAGGAGAAAACTTGTACATCCATTGGCCCGGGGGGAGATCACATGCCAGTTGCCTCTCCTTCAGTGCTATGACTCGTTCGGGCTGTGAGCTTGTTTGCCAAAAAACTATTGCAGATATCAATCGTCTTTGTTCATGGGTTTGGCCTCACAGCAGAGGCTTAGACAACTATGACCCACGTTTTGGTTTCGTAATTTGCCCTACTTATTGACTGCAATGTAGTCAATTGACTGCTTGACAGGTTATTTTTCATTTTTCTGTACAATAAACAAAAAAAAGGCCTGTGGTTTGCGCAGCCTACAGTAAGTAGGTCTTAGCTGAAAAGAAGTCTAGAGGACTCCTAACTCACTGTCTCAGAGGTGGAAAGTTGCGTTCGTTGGGGGCAGGGCCGGATTAACAATTCATAGACCCTTGGGAACAAATGTCTGATGGCCCCCCCTGCCCCCCAGCCAACGTGAATCAGGCGGTCAGTTAATAGGCCTATTGTGAAGATTTGTATTGCCATTTAAGGCACGAGTGCATCTGTGAGGCCAAGCCTCACCCCGTTTGTTTGCAACTAACATTACATTTAATTAAACTGCTTATAGGCTATGCTGAAATAGTTTCAACATTTTAAATATCAGTGTTGGGTGAATTAGGAAATGCCTTATGGCTGAAAGCTGCTTGGGATCCCCCCTGTCAAGCAATAACCATACAAAAAGTTAAAAACAGATGACATGATGCTACCACTTACATAATGCACAAATAATATAGCCTAGATATTCCAATATATTCAATACATGTGTTTATTTTAGAGGGGATATTTGAGCGTCATTTTTTGAGCAATTTTGACAGCCCTAGTCCACTGTAGGCCACGCCAATCGTCTATTAACACCTTCCACCTAACCCCGGTGAGTGGGGGTCACTATAATGTGTGTGAAATAGCACCATTGAGTAGCCTATCTGCGAAATAGCCTTTAAAATCGATCCGTGTTGTGCCTTCTGGTTTCTCCACCTACTGGTTTCCTTTGCATGCGCTGCAGCAGTTGTCAGACATTCACAAACAAGTTGTTTTAGGCGGTTTGAAGTCGCCATCTCGCCATGATTTCGGCTACATTACAGCCACTCGGACAAAAGACATGTAAAAAATATATGTTTTGAAAACTAGCATTAAACTGGATTCGATCCCGCAAAAGCAACACACGCGTGACTCTCTCCATCCTGATTCCCTACTCTTTGAGCCAACTAATATGTTACGAATCAATTAACTATTGTAGGCTACCATTAATTAATAACGTAGACAACATCCAGGTAACATGTTGTCCAGGCTATCTAAAACAAAGGGTTGCTCTCATCTACAACAACTGGTTACCTTAGGCTGCTACAGTCGTCAGTGCACTGTGCACAGTAGGCCTATGCTACTCTTTGTGGTTGATCAACTAAAAATAAAAAGATGTATTTGGTGATGACGCGTTATTGTAGGCCTAGTAGACCTAAATTCTGAGAAATTAAATGGTATTAAATGGGAGAAATTAAATCTGGCGCGGTTGTAGGCTAGATTTGGCGTGAGTTCTTTCTATCTGCTTTACTTTTGGAGTTGCGACCACCTAGGCTATGTTATAGACGTTCTATGAGGTACCAGTGTTTAGCTGTGTCACAAAACAATAAGCTTTGTCAGACTACTTTTAAAATGATATTCAGGGCTATATACATTTTAAACATTCGGGCTGAAGATCCGACAAACCCTTGCGTTAATTCTTCAGGTGGGAAGTGTCAGGAATTTTCATAACGAGACGCCTCATTGGTGGTTAGTATATGGAGTAGGAATTGACAGCAACATATCCAATCACATTATGAGAGATGCTGAATTGAACATAAACAGCGATGTTTGATTTTAAATAAATATAAATTTAGCCGGGACTGTAAGCTGGCACACGTGGGTGCTCGATGTTTTTAATGGGTGCCCATTAACAGCCGCGTACATACGGCGCTCTGAGCGGAGGGAGTGGTGACTCAGACCTACCTCCGTTTGGCTCCACTTTTCTCTCAGAAGCTTCCGGACTGCAGGGTGCAAACGCGCAATCAGAGCTCTCTGAGTGGACACGATTGCATGGACAGAGGGAGGGGAGGGGTCAGAGAGAGCACAGAGAAATAGCGAAGGGAAAACAGGTTCAGATGGACGAAGACAAGCAGAGGGAATTAGAGAAGGATGGCAGAAAGAGAGAGAGATAATATATAAAGAACAGAAATCATAGAGGGAGATTTAAAGAACAGAAATCATAGAGGGAGGTTTAAAGAACAGAAATCATAGAGGGAGGTTTAAAGCTTGGACAAATGTAATCAAAGTGAATTGAGTCTGGTGACTCATGATTGGGATTCATTTTCAACACTTCACAACGCGACGGGAACTAACTTTGAAATCACTGATCCAGCCTTACCAATCACATTGATCAGATTTCTAACGCTACTTCCTACTTTGCCCTTTACAAACCGACAATAAACAGCATCTAGTCAGGAAACAATGTACGTGGGTAATGTATGTGGGTAATGTACGTGGGTGTACCTTTGCTTTAAAAACATTTCTGCTTTTTTCCAACTGCATTTTTTGATGTTTGCGGGTGTTGCAGCTACTGTTTATCACAATAAGTTTCAGTTTCGTCTTCCCCTCTCGTCGCTGATTGGCCTGGCCATGGTGTCCCTGAAAAAAAGATTGGGTGGGGCCAGGCTAGGAGATTTACAGATAGAGAGAAAAATTAATAATGAAAAAGAAACAAGAGAGTAAAACAAGGAAAAAACCTCTGAACAGAAGGCATTGGATAAGGTTAGACATCACACACACACACACACACTGGATAAGGTTATACACACACACATACATTGGATAAGGTTAGACATCACACACACACACACACACACACACACACATACACACACACACACACAACATGCACACACACAAACACATGCATACACACACACACATTGGATAAGGTTAGATTCATCACCCCATCTGACATGGGTCACATAAAGCAGAGGTGTCTGTGTGTGAGAGAGAAAGAGAGATACTGAGAAAGTAGAAAGAAAGAAGGAAATAATGAGTCTGTGTGTGTGTGTGTGTGTGAGCAAGCATTCAGTCATGCCTCCAGACACCAAATTGCATTTTCCTTTTGGATCCTTTGTCATGCCATCAGACAACTGGTGATGAGAGAACAGATTTAGACACGTACTGGATTATTATTACTGGCCAATGCTCAGTCTGAATAATGTTGATTGAGTTTAGCTGATTGTCGCCAAGTTTAATGGGTTTATAATGCGTTGTGAAAGGATAAACAATAAATACGCAGATAAGTTAGCAAATAAATTAATTAGTGATGGCAGGCTTTGAAATGATGCAGAGGGAATGTCTAATAGGGTTTAGTGTGTTGTTGTCCTCCGAGCCTAACTTAAAGCAGCACCAATCACAAATCAATAGCCCCAGTGTTCCGTGAGCCCAGCCTATTAATCCGGCCTAATGATAACAAATGACTTTTCTAATGGAATACCTGGCCAAAGCCAAACCAATAAGAGCTTTTTCACTACTGATTAGTGGATGGAGAGGCCAATGTCCGCACTTAAAAAAAAAAAAAAAGATGGACTTGTTTGTTTTTTTGTTATTTGTTTTGTTTATTTTAATTAACAGTTTACTATTGCGTTTGGTGTTTGGTGAAGTCGGCATACCAAAGGAAAAGCGGCAGAGGGGGTTATTCAGAGAAACAGTGATGGGAGACCCAGTGGAGATAAATGAATCTCTGTGGACGAGAGCGAAATCTATCTAAGATCTATTGACAGGTGTAAATGTCTTGTCGTGGTCAGCTTAATTCCACTTTCGCTGCCTTTAAAGTGCAAGTCTCCAGTTTGAAAATGGTTAAACGTACGAAAGAAAATCAATCCCATAGTATCTCGATTTCCTCCATTCCAGCTCTTGGCTGTCGAGACAGAAGATCTATGTTGAGCTCAAAGACCGATTCCAAAATGACACTATCAATGTGCCGTGACCTTTCACCGAGGACCTATAATTAACCTTTTCCACCAATTTGAGCTTTAATGACCTATTTCACCCCTTCATATTACTGCCAGATGAAGTATTGATTGAGCTATAATTAGTCTTACCTAAATGAAGAGCAGGCTTTCTTTGTCTCCTCTCTCACCCCCTCAATTGTTCCTTGTTCCGTTCACTTTTCTTTGTCTACTTTCATGCAATCCTCTTTTCTTTTCTTTCATCATGTGGCCATGACCTCTGTCCTCAGGGTCCCTTCCTGAAGAAGCTGTTACAGGTAAAATGGGGAGTCTGTTCTTCACTTCACTTTCCTCATGACCTGCTCTTCTTGACCACCTGTCTCAGGTCAGCATGCTCCCTTAGATACACAGACATTATTAACCTGTTTGAGTTTTTGCTTGTGTATTTTTAAAGCACTCTTTGAAACTTTTATTCAGTCTTTTCATTTCTTCAGTGTTCATTTTTTGATGTTTTAAATGTGTTTTCTCCAGTGAGACAGAGATAGATTGAGAAAGGGGTAGGGGTACAGAGTTAGAGACTGATTTATTGTTTCTCCCTAATGAGCGCCCCCACTGGAATACCTGTCTATATTTCATCAACTAAAATCAAGCCTCCCAAAGACATTGATGGTAACAATCCCTTATTTACAAGCACCAATTTAAGTTTAATGTGTAAGTCAATGACCCTTTTCTAGTTCAAGTTACATAGGCCATGCATCAATGACCCATTTTCCAAGAGTGTTTTGTACACATATTCACGTAAGAGCGAGAGACTTCCAACTTTATTCTTCTCTTTTCATCTACGCACATACAGTACCATTAACCTGTGTCCTCACTGTGCACTCTAGCGCCCTCAGTGTTCACTAACTGTTATTAACAGGACACAACATATATAGGTAGGGAATTTTCCACTGTGGTTGCTCAACAATCAAGTCTCATTATAGCATTACAAAAGACATGGGCAGGCGCTAAATGGTTTGCATGCTAACTTCAGTGGATTTTTGGACAAGTGGACAGTTGGATATAACAGTGGATTTATCGTCAAATCAGCGGCCGCGTTCGATCGAATCATCACTGCACAGATTTGGCTAAGTGTAAGGCATGTTTGTATTGATAGATTCAACCAGATCTGCGCAGTGTTGCAAGATCGAACAAACCCACTAATTTGACGATACCGGATCAGATCGGATAACCTCTCTGTACACTTTCAAAGTTTACAATATACTTTGATTTACTCAAAACGCCACCAATTAACATACTTTTTTTACTCCGGCATTATACTTTAAGAGTGTACAATAACATGTTAATACAAGTTTTTATCGATGAATGATAGACAAAGCCACTAACTTGGCTGGGATAGTGAAGCTAAAAAAGAGTGCTAGTTTGCTAACAACAGATCATGAGAATGTTAGTTAGTTAGATAGATAGATAGATAGATACTTTATTGATCCCCAAGAGAATGTTAGAAATATAATTAGTTTGCACTAGACTAGATTAGGCCCGGTGCTCTGTCAAACTGGGCTACCTGTCGAGTTATGCTACCACGCAAGCAGAGTTTTTAAAAGAAAACTTACAATCCACTGTTAGAAGTATACACTTACTGTAATGTTGTGCTACCTCAATGTACAATATTTTATAGTTCAAGTATGTCAATCCAAATCGCAATGCTAAGAATAAAATAAAAAAAACATATTTTCACAATTGCATCCACTATGCTCTGCCTGATTTTTGGTCAGTTTGGAACTACCCCTCCCTTGGCATGAAACACCTGATGACATATCACATTCACTCTCGAGCACAACTTGAGCCATAATTTCTTCCCCACTTAAAAAGAAAACAATAGAAGCCCTCAGACCTCAGCTGGTGCTCATTTGCAGCACCAGCTGACACCGTTTGTCCCTCACCCCCTCTCATACCTGTGTTCTCTTCCCTTGCCCTCTGCCGTCGCCATGACACCCAGAATAATAATAATCAGTGCTCCGGTTCCAATGGAAGTGGCTGGCAGAGCTGCATGCAATAAGAACAGGGAGTTCATTTCAATGGATTACAGGCTGTCGCCCTCTCTATCTCTCTCTCTCTCTCTCTGCTGCTGTCGCACTGTAGCAGAGCAATTTCCTTTCCGTGATGGTACTCCCAGATTACAGCCATCCGCTCCCACCTGCTCGCTCCTCCTGTGCGTCTGACACACACACACACACAGAGCGAGAGAGTCTCACTTTCTCTGTCATTCTCTATCTGGCATAAGCAAACACACTCACACTCTGCCACAAGCACATACACACACTCTGTCATTCCCTCTCTAACACAAGTACACACACACACACACACTCTTATACACACTTCCTCTTCCTCTCTCTCATGTTTTCGATGTCTGGTGTGAGTGCAAGAGTCAAAGGAGAGTACAAGGGTGAGAGGAGACTGATTGAGAGGCATACTGGGAGAAAGCACTCAGAGGGCTCTGTCTCTCATGTTCTGAGTGACCACAGGACATGATTTACTGAACTTTGTCGCTGTCTCTTGTAGCTAATGTGACTGTGGGGTTATATGTTGTTAAAGAACTTCATCTCCCATAATGCACTGTAAGAGGAGACCATCAGCTATGAAGGCATTAGCCTAATGCCGCCTAATGATTTCTGTAAATTGGAGGACCTAACTCCTGGAAAAAAGTGCGTTCATATGATTTGCTTGGTAAACTAAGATGAATTCAGGCAGGAACATGTTTGCATGTTTTGTTGCATTTACAGGGAACACAACTTCTTGACATGGTTGAGAAAGAACAAAAATTTTTAATAAATAACTTTGCCAGTTTTGTTTCAGAGTGGAGTTCGCCTGTGTGTGTTGTGCTAACATGCAAGCTTGGTCCGGCTGTGTATTGAGATTTTCAAAACAAAATAACTCACGGAACTCATTGAAGTAATTTTATTTTCTCATGAGATGCTGACATAAATTGGGCTAGGCCTACATGATTTAGCCGACAGGTCTATTGAACTGGATTTTCAGAAGACTTTCTACATCCAAAAACAAGGAGTATCCATGGGCAGTTCTTTTCTCCCTCTTTCTCTAACATATGGGTTTATTTGAAGAGGAACATATTTATTCAGATCATCCTTTTAAGAGGTAATTGGATTATATATTTTGCCTTTTTAAGGTCTCCTTGAATGATTTGAAATTTTTTATGGATTATGATGCAAGAAAAATGGATTGAGAAAGAGAGGAAAATGTCTGCAACACCATATGCTCCCAATAGTTATGTTTTTATTACCGTGACATTTCTGGCCAGCTCATGCCCTTCATCAGACGTGAGTCAAAATTCAAAGGACACCCATATATATATACAATTAAGTGATCACATGATCACACAGTGGTGTTACACAGGCAAGTAATTAGTAAATCACAGCAAGTGCCAACACATGTTCAGTAGTGCAATGCATACATAAATCCAGAGAAAAATATTTATACATACACAAGCCAATAAGTGAAATGCATATGTTCCAAAATTACACCTATATACATTTATCCAGAAGTACATATATACAATATATAAATATTACAGGCATCCAACAACTACGACAACTTGGGCAGCCGTGGCCCACTGGTTAGTACTCTGGACTTGTAACCGGAGGGTTGCAAGCCCCGACCAGTGGGCTGCGGCTGAAGTGCCCTTGAACAAGGCACCTAACCCCTCACTGCTCCCCGAGCGCCGCCGTTGTAGCAGGCAGCTCACTGCGCCGGGATTAGTGTGTGCTTCACCTCACTGTGTGTTCACTGTGTGCTGTTTGTGTTTCACTAATTCACCGATTGGGTTAAATGCAGAGACCAAATTTCCCTCACGGGATCAAAAAAGTATATATACTTATACTTACAAAACATGTATATATGACCTCATTCTCTGTCCACAGGATATACAACGGCTAGATGTTAAAAAGAAAAAAAAAACAGTCTGTGCAAAATGTGCAGATTGGCGTCTATTGTCAGAATGTGCAAATTAGCATTTGTCAGTATTAATCTCATGTTCACTTATAGTAACTATCCATAGAATAAGCAAGTATACACAAATCACATATCTCAAATCACCAAGCAGTAAGTATACATAGGCTAGATGTCAAAAAAACAGTCTGTGCAAAATTGTGCAAATTAGCGTCTATTGTCAGGACTCATCTCATGTTCACTAATAGTACATATCCATAGAATAAGCATGTCTCCACATATCACATGTCAAACATCAGAACAGTCTAAGAACAGTCTGTGCAAAGTGGCATATATTATCACATTGTGCAAATTCGCGTCTATTGTCAGGACTGTAAAATGGGGCCCAGGCTACAGGAAAGGCCTAAGATCGAAGTCCTCATTGAGGCCGCGAGGTGACAGTGTGTCTAATGTATAGATCCAATATGCTTCCCTCTTAAGTAGTAGTGCATTGACATCCCCTCCCCGACTGGGTGGTTTGATCAGTTCAATTCCTGTGTATCTTAAGGATGAGACATTGTGAGAGGCCTGTGTGAAATAAAGTGCTACTGGACTTCTAATGTCATGAAGGCGGATATTAGATCTGTGTTCAGAAATCCTCGTTTTAAGAGGTCTAGTGGTTTTTCCTATATAAACTAATCCGCATGGGCATCGGAGCATATAGATGACATTGGTGGATGTACAAGTTATAGTGCCTTTTATGTGGTAGATCTTCCCGGTGTGAGGATGATTGAAGGTCTTAGTCTTGTGAGTGAAATTACATTGACCACAGTTGCCAACCTAGTAGTTACCAGTGGGTATTTTGCGTAAGAAATGTTCTTGTTGTGGTGGGAGATGTGCTCTGACCAGCATGTTCCTCAAGTTGGGTGTTTTTTTAAAGACCACCCTAGGGGGTGAGGTGAAGGCAGTCAGTGTGGGATCAGACTCAATGTGCCAGTGTTCTGTTTTGTTCTGGTTGGTTTCTATTCTTTGTCTGTAAGGCTTCTGCTTGTCCCATTGAAACGCTGACCGGCTCGAGTCACCCACTCATGCTTGTATTGTCTTTGATGGAACCTCTGCTCTAAATCTCTGGCCTGCAACTCATAATCAGTGTCTTTGCTACAGATGCGGCGAATCCGATTGAACTGTGATATGGGTAGACTCTTTTTGAGTGGGACTGGATGGTACGAATGTCCATGGAGTATAGAGTTTCTGTCTGTCTTCTTACGGTAGAGAGTTGTACCCAATTTGTTGCCCTCCCTGACAATAAGAATGTCCAAAAAGTTATTTTTGTGTGCATCCTTCTCCATAGTGAATTTCAAATTGTAGCTATTGTCATTCATAAAGCGGTGAAACTCCATTAGTTTAGACTCTGGTCCCTTCCATATGAAAAAGATATATCATCGATATACCTTTTCCAAGTTTGTTATGTAGGATGAATCAGGGTTTTTGTTGCAGTCCCAGATGATTTCATTCTCGAATTGTCCACAGAATAGGCAAGCAAAGCTAGGAGCCATCTTGGACCCCATGCTGGTTCCTGATACCTGCAGGTAGAAGTCAGAGCCAAAGAGGAAATAATTAGAATCAAGCACTGTTTCAATCAGCCCCACAATGCACTGGGTGCTAGGGGTACACTCAGAACGCTGATTAAGGAAAAATTCTGATGCTTTTAATCCTCCTTTAAAAGGGCACATTTGTGTAAAGCGACTCAATGTCCAGTCACTAGGAAAACATCCTCCTCAAGATTATCAATCAATTGGATCATTTTTATGAATTCAGTAGAGTCCCCGACGTAAGACGGTAGAGAGGTGACCAGTGGTTGGAGAAAGTGGTCTACAAAGGCTGATATCTTTTCTGTGACAGAGCCAATGGCAGCCACTATTGGCCGGCCTGGTGGTGCGTCGGTATAGTCTTTATGTATTTTTGGAAGAGTATATAAGACAGGTATGGTCGGGTACTCTACTAACATGAAATCATATTCACGATTAGTGATGTCTTTACTGTGTAAATATGTGGTCAATTGATCCTTGATCCATTGTTTGAACTCAGGTGTTATGTATTAGTTTCCTGTAGAATGTTGTATTGCTTAATTGTTTTTGGATCTCTCCTTCATACGATGTTCTATCCATCACAACAATAGCCCCTTGTCTGCACTTTAGATGACTAGAGTTTTGTCCTTCGCCAATGTTTCAAGTTCACTTCTCTGAGCTTTAGAAAGGTCCTTAGAAATGCATGGGCCCGTTGTCTACACATATCCCACCCCTTCCTCGGCAAAACATCGACATGTAAATACTTTGAGCCAATCATATGGTGTGTTGTGAAGACATCTTCCCAATCATGTGTTGTGAACTCATGCTGGAGCAAGATTGGTGTCGTGAAGCCTTGAGCACGCGCATTTCTGCTGAATAGGATGCCCGATGAGTGCCTAAAAAGCGTTGCTATATGGCCGCCGAGTGGAGGGACTTGCCTAAAAGGACTTGAATGCATGTCTTAGCCAAAAATGACAAAATACAATGTTATATTAATAATGCAAATGAACGGCAAACTTTGAAATATAGTCTGAAATGAGATGTTATTATCATTGAGACAAAAGGGGTATACAATCCGATTGTAGCTTACAGCAGCTGACTATTTAGGTTAAGTTTATAACGTGGACGGCCACAGTGTCTTCTGCCCCACGGCTGCGCGCGCATCTAGTTTTGTTGGTAAACGGGAAACCTGTGTAAGATAGACACTAATTACATTAACAATAGCGGCAGGTTCAAACACACCTGGTCAGTGTACACTAATTACATAAACAATAGCGGCAGGTTCAAACACACCTGGTCAGTGTATACACTAATTGCATTAACAATAGCGGCAGGTTCAAACACACCTCCACTGGAACAAACGAACGCACAGAGCCTTTCGTGCACGTAGCCTATTGCCAATTGGACAATTTTGACCGCGAACCCTACAGTTGTAAGGATCAGTTCCTGTCTTGTTTTCCTTGTCTAGTGTTTTCCATCATGTCTGCTCCTCTTGTGTCTTCCTGTTTGCTTTGTTTACTGTGTGCCATGTGCTCCTTTGTTTGTGTATCTGTTCCCTGTGCCTGTGTCTCCGCCCCTCACCTGATCCTCGTTAGTCTGTTAGTTTAATTATGATGTCCACCTGTCTCTTGTTCCTTGTTCACCTGTGCCCTGTTAACCTGTCAGTCTTTTTTGGTCATTGATGTTGTTACGTTGATGTACGTGGTTTGCTGCATTCCATTAAACATTCTTTGCTCCAAACTTGCCTCAAATCGCCTCATCTGGCCCTGCGCTTTTGGTCCAGCTCTCTCCCGCAACCGTTACAGAATGACCGACCGCACCATGGACCCAGCAGGCAAGTGTTTCCTGTTTCCTGGAACCCGGCTGGCAATTAGGAGGTTCCCCAGTATTTTGGAGAAAGAGTAGTCGACGGAGAGGACGACTGGTCCTTGGAAGAGGATGACTGGTCCTCCGGGGAGGAATGGCCGGGCCCCTCTTCAGACCCTGTCCCACCTCCAACTCCAATCCCAGCTCCCCGATGCTCGGCACACCCCGCGCCGGTTCCGGCTCCCTGACGCTATGCAGTTCTGTCTTAGGTTCCTGCACCAGTGCCGGCTCCCAGACGCTCCGCAGTGGAGACTGTAGATTTCTTTTAAAGTCAATTTGTCTTGCACACACCATGCACACACATCCATGATAACAATATTTCATTGACTTGGCACTGTCAATACAGTGGAGAAAATCCCAGGTCTAACTGGTTTGCATGCTAACTGTGGAAATCCATGAAACCCATTGTATGGATTATGTTTAAAATACTAAATCAGCCTTTTCTTTGTTGATCACAGGTACCACAGCTAAAAGGGAAAATAATACACATGGGTGACATTGACACAATCATTGTTTATGGGACACAAAAAAAAAAAATACAAATGTACATGTAACAGGACAAGGTCCACGCCCCTTGTCTAGCCCAGTAATGCCATTGCGAGTGGCTCTGGGCATTCGGAGGCGAGCTAATTAGTGTAGAGAACTGGCTATATAAATTTTAACTTTTAAAGGGACACCAGGCAAGCCTGATGCTTTTTCTCTACGAAACTCCCCCTTGTTTGGTCTGAAGCTCTTTTCCTTTTCTTTGCGTCTTCCGTCAAGGGTTTTCGCTGCTTCTTCGGCGGCTCTGCCATTATACACACGTTTGCAACAATCTAGCGTTTCGTTAGCCTGCCTCTGTGCTGTAAACTGATCCTGCTTCGGTCGGCGGGTAGGATACACCGAACTTGCAAGTGGGATATTCTTCCTACAGGCAGTAGGGGCGGGCGAGAGAGCCTACATTTGCCCCGTAATGAGTCATTTAACCATATACCGACTTACGAAGATGATTAATTAACACGAAAACGTTGCCTGGTGTCCCTTTAATTTGAAAGCCGACGTCATAGCTGCATACCGTTGTTCGTCCACCTGACTCCTGCCTTCACCGCGGGATCCCTTGTGCTGTGTTGGCCTCCTGCCCGCTGTGCACACATCCAGTGACATTCCTGGATTGCTGTCGGTCGCTGAACATGGGCTTCATAACCGGCCTCATGCCAATGTGCGGGAATGGCATTAGGCCTTAACTACAGTATAAACTACAGTGTTCACGACACTATATTTGTGAGTGCATATACTGTGCAGTGTGTGTATGTATATTAGGAGTATTGGCTCCTCTGATTTTCCTCTGTTGCCGGACAGGAGCTGCAGGTCAACTGGGGTGGCGGGCTATCTCGAGGTGGGGGTGTCCCTTTACTTTTCTTGCTGTGGTGCAATTGAGAATTTGCCATTGACATGTTCACGTGTGGTGTGTCCGTAGACTCTCCTTCTGATATATTCTCCAGCCCTGTTCCTGGCTCCTCTCATCCCTTAGCCAGTAATCCTTTTGCAACACATTCTGATGTATGTGTGTATGACTGTGTCTATACATGTGTGTCCAGGCCTTGTAGGCCATTTGTGTCAGTGCTCTAGTGGCAAAAGTTCGGACTGTCTGGAGAGAACTCACTCCCTGTATGTTTTTAATATTTGTAAATAAAGAACCGCGCCTCTGGTTTTCCTGTAAATCACGAACCTGTGTTGCCTGGTTGGGCTTCAGGTAACAGATTATAGTTCAATTCATCGAAGATTCTGAGGGGCAGGGCCTCAGATGGCGTAGTCGACATTTCATAAATAGAGAACTAACCTACCACTTGCCACACTAACATGCACTTTGGTGGACACCAGATTTCATCACACTGCACGTATGGGAAGCACAAACACAAACAATAACTCTGCACAAAACTTACATATTCCCTAATCTGTCCACACAAAAGCACAATGCACAAACCTGACCTCATAGACATGCCATGATACAACATTCCAGAAGAGAGACTAACCATAGAAACTCCAATAATATGCATACACATTACAGAAGAGAAATAAACCATAGAAACTCCAATAATAGGCATACACATTCAAATCAATACATACTGCCCGCACTGCAACACACCACAGCCTGACTTCAACAGCCCAATATCAAGTCACCGTTGCCACTCCTATAAATTCCTTATACATTCTCAATCATACTGTAACGTTAATCATACAAAAATACACTGGTAACATTATCATACACAACATGTCAACAATCACTGACCAATCCATAAAAAAAATGTATTGCACAAAACATTACATCCCCCCCACCAGTGACCTGCAAGACCTCGAAGACCATTTCCTTGATTTAAAAACCATACAACTAATATTCAATGCAAACAAACAAATCACCAGCATAACTCAACCAGACTTTGAACACATTGACACAGTAGAACTGTTAGTACCGTAAATCCTCAAATTATGACTGGGATTACATTTACATTACATTTATAGCCGGGCCTCAGATAATAGAGGGCCGTGGTCGTTTCGGACAAATAAAGGCCAGACTCCAAATATACGCCAGGCTAATAATTGCCTACCAGTAGGGCGATCAGTTCACAAGCACTAGAAGACATTGTTTCAATTTAACTCGATGAAATAAAATAGCTCTTCCTAATATTGTATATTGTTGGTTGGTTTAATACTGTTGCCATGAGTCTCCAACACGTCGCTCTCATGATAGTCGCTTGCCCCTTCTGAGCTTGCCAGAGGCTGAAGCAGTATGTCTACTACATTTATACACAATTGTTGCCGCGAGGTAGCCTGGAAAATCCAGACCCTGGTAATCTAGAAGATTAAGGGTCTGGCCACGAACAATGTAATGGCCCAACTCGAGGGGCAGCAACAAGCATGCATTTAAAAATCTCACTGCACGCAATTGGATACCACTAGACCATGTTTACTCTGAATGATTTCGGACTTCGACGCAATCGGATAACACTACGACCAATGTGTACCGTCCTCCAACATTGCAGCGCTGTCTTCATCAGTTTAGCTGGTTCCCTGGAATGTTGGGGTAAAAGTAACGTGCATTATTGCTCATTGCCAGAGTGTTGCCAGAATTCCATTGTCGCAGAGAACTCTGGATTTCCAGGGTAGCATACATCTAGAAAGGTGACAAATGCTGTGAGTCCATTGACGAGAGGAAGGACATGATTGTGTGCAAGGTGTTTGAGAAGGTGGAGCCTCTGTTCACAGATCCACAGATCAAGAATCATTGGGTGCTTCAGGGTGAAGAGACTGTTTTGTGAACCTGGCGCCAGCATGTGAACTAAAAAGGATTGAAATGCCCGCACTCTGCTAAAACTCCCATATAGTTATTAAGTGTTGCAACGTTTCGACCCAGCTGTCTGTGACTGTTCTTAATGCTCTTAATGCAATCTATGTTGCTCTATTAGCCATGGCAATAACGCTGTTGCCTCTTAAAGAAGCCCTATGCAACAATTTTAGCAAAAATGACCTTATTATGCAGGTTGAGAGTCGTGCTGATGGTTCTACAACACTTTCTGGGTCGTTTGGTGGGTGCTTCGTCTCCCCCTATCGCTTCTCCGCGGAAAATGCCGCGAATCTCCGCGAATATGCAACTTTCTGGACCCGGTCCGGGTAAACCCGGATGTGACTCAGCAGAAGTATCCAATCGCACCTCGAAAATGTAGTCAGATTGTAGTTTCTAAGAACACTGCAAAACGGACGCCGACTTCGCTTTGTTGCTGTTGAAATTGTAAGTAGCCTACCCTTGGGTGAACTTTGTCTTTGTAATGTGGTTTGATAGTCTCTTTAACAATGTGTTTGCTCGACCGTTTCATTGTGAGCCCTGTATGTGTTTAGCTTGGTTTCTTGATGGCTAGTGGGGGTTTAGTGTAGCAGTCACTTGCAACCGAAGCTGCAGGGGGAGCTATGTCGTGAAAAATGCGAACCCAAATCCGGCGAAAACCCAGAAACAGCGAAGGAATAACTAGACCTGCATAGGGCTTCTTTAACAGATGAAGAATTACTCAATTGTTGAGTTCGAAGACAGTGCTATGGAGGTTGTGCCTTCTTCGTGGGTGGACAGATCTACAGGGGGTATGCAGTTTTGAGTTTTCTATTTCTTCACAATGTCTTTTACCATTCTGAATGTTCTCCTCACCACATTGTAAGAAATTTTCTGAAATGAAATACATTTTCCCAAAAGGCTCTCTTTTGCTACTGGACCACGCAAATGTGAGGGTCCAAGTCTTGCACGTGCCATTTGCCCAACAACAGCTGGAGCAAATATCCCTCAAGAAAATCTGGCTGTGTACAGGTGATCTTTTTCTGCTATACTATATACAATTATTCTACTGCTTGATTCAGTTTCCCATTGTGAAGGTTCTTTAGAATATGCAATTAAAAATTGGTTATTTGCACAGCTATGAAGTAGTTCCATTTTTTTGACCTTCTTAGGCCTACATATGTTCGCCCGAGTTCTTTAGAACGTTCAGTGAAAATTACTGTTAATTTGAAACATTGTATCAAGGAAAAACAACAAAGAAACACCGCTGCGCTGAACATGTCTGATTACGGCCTACCAGAAATTACTTTCAATGAACACCTGCTGCCGCGCATCAGTTGGACTTGAGAATGTCTTCACCAACAACTCCTTGCATGCTACCGCCGTTCAGCTGCTGTCCGAGGCTGGACTGGAGAGCCGGCAGATCAAACTTCACCATCAATGGGAACGTGCAGTTCAATTTACAAAAATAAAAATGCCTTATTTTGATTCCATCAATGTTTTGACTGTTTTAGGCTATATGTAGCCTAGGTGGTAGACCCGCTGGTTAGTGTTCCAGCGTAGTGTAACAGGGTAATACTTAGGAAGGGCCAAGGGGCCAATCACAGTAGCCTGACTACGCCACCCTGAGGCCTAGTGCATCAGGGAATCTTTAAGAGATCGTACCTCTAAACCGAGACAGCTCTTTCAGGTTCGTAATTACACCATGGAGACATGATTCCAGGAAAACAAAGGATTTATTAATACACAAACGGTTGGGCAGTGGGGATCTGAGGGTGGCAACTATGGACGTCCACACAAATGTTTTACATGCAAGCATAAAGAAAAAGCTCACCTGTTACACAGCAAAGGCACACCGCAAAGCGATAAGCAATACACAAAACCACACCACACGTATGCTTAGACTAGCCCCCCTCAGAGCCACCTCCCTACTAAATAAACATAAAAAAAGTTACACAAACAGAAGGACAAGACAGGCAACACAAAAAACAAACATAAAATAACCAAAGCAAAACCAAGACAAGACAACACAGCAGCACCCATGTTACCCCACCAGCTGACTGGCAGGGGCTACAGCAGTGGAGTCTACATTGCTACTGGCTGCTGCCCCTCTTAAGTAGCGCTCCACTGGTGCCAGATTGCTTAATTGCCTATGCACCGCCCCCTTCATTAGCACTGGCAGGTGCTATGGGGAAATAGCAGGCAGAGAAGGTCTACCTGCTACAGTAGCAACTATTCATGCGGGACTATAGTGACAGTTTGAAATAAATACTTATTTAACAGCTTTAACTATCCAAATGAGATAACAAAAAAATGTTACATGTTACAACAGTAGAATACATATTACAACAGTAGAATAAGCGGGATAATGGGCTTCACTCCATTAGATTATCCGAAAATTAAATGCACTCCGCTGCGCGTCGTGGGCACATTAAAACCTCGAACGTGCGTTTATTTTCTTATCTAATGGAGTGTCGTCCATTATCCCTTATAATAATAATAATAATAATAATAATAATTTTTTCTCTGTAAGGAAATACTGCTTTGTTCTGCTACTGGCTCACCAAACATTGTTCTCTTAACATAGATTCCTACACCAAGGCCATGCAGAAATGTCAGCGGCTCATGGACACTAGCAGCATCGAGATGGAGGAAGAGGCGAGCGTCCACAAAAGACGGTGTGGACGCCCAAGGAGGTTCATTACGGAATCTTCAAGTGATGGTAAGACCTCTTAAGTACAGACTACATTATTTACACAATTTAAATATACTTTTTGCAATCAGTACAAATTGTATGGTATTTTATTTCAGATGAATCTGTTCTGCCACCACGAAAACATTCCATGATGGAGCGTGTGCCCGGAAGCCTGTTTGTAAGTAAACTTGTATGCACGCATTTAAGAAACCAGTCATATTTCCTACCATGGAACTACTGATATTCAACCTGGTGGATATCATGTGATTGCGATCTGAGGGGTCTGTCTCTTTCTGCCTTTTTTCAGGTCAGGTGTCACTGCCTCCACCACCTGCATGTTTTTTTTTTTTTCCAGCAGTTGTCTAATGTAACAGCATAGGTTCGTCTTTTGCAATGGCTCGTGCAAGACACCTACGATAAATCAACTGACCGATATTCATATCTACTTTTTAGATGAGTCGACACCACACAGGAGACCAGTCGGTCGCCCAGTGCTGGATGAGTCAACTGTAACTCGTCCTACTTCTTCATCTTGGGACCCAGTTGAAGGTACAGTGGCTTTAAATTTTCCATTTCCAATTAAATGCAATTTCATGACAAGGGATTTGAGAGTAACTTAACTTTTTTGGTTGTAAATAGCAGAACTCGTCACACAGAAGGAGGTGACTCAGCCAAGGAGATGGAAATGAGAGGTTAGAAGACTTAAAAACTAACACCAATTTTTCCATAGCTATGAGGACATCCATTGTCCACATGGCACAGCGGATGGACGCGATGGAGGAGCTGCTCAGCCTGTTAAGGGGCAGTCACTTCCGTCTGCTCCAGTCGAAGACCCTGTCACCCTTGACTGTCACCCTCAGTAACCAGGGGCCTCATGTACACAAAGACTTGCGTGGATTTCATACTAAAACATTGCGTGCGTGCAAACCTGAAAGTCACCGCAGCACAGCTTTTCTTTGTACATCCCATTGCGGAAAGCGCACATGCACGAGCATTACACTCCACCCTCTCTCCTCCCTCAATCACACTCATTTTAATATGCTAACTAGAAAGACATTTGAGAGCGCAGACCTCCGCGAAGACAAAATGGCCTATCCTGCAATATTAATAACAATGAAAACTCATCTGTGGATCTATTTATACTCAAACCTGTTACAAAGTTTAATAATTGCATAAACATTACGATTTCTGGGTCAATATATTTGCACACAAGTGTGACAATGCGAATGCTTACTGGAGGAAAGTCAAGTCATGCAATCAATCACACTAAGGGAAATAGACTGACTAATACGCGCGGAAATAAGCTATCTATTCACATGCATTTTTCAACTATCAAAGATATGAAGGGAAAACACTCGGCAAATGTTAAGGCATGGGTAAATGCGTGAAGCCGACCCCATTTATCACAGGTTTTGTGGAAAGCTCTTCAAAATCTGAAATGTTTGATAAGCCAGTCATCAACAAATGTGTAACCACGATAGGCTATAGGTTTCACAATCCCTTTGAATTCTGATCCTCTAATAAGTCTACAGTTGTCATTAGATAGGCTGTTGCATAACTTAGTAGAATTTGCACATGTTGCATGTCCATTTAAATATAGAAACATAGGCCTACTTAACTTTTGTTATCATTTTTAATAACCCACGTTTCACAATATACTGACTTGCGATCAATGTTGTTGCGCTGCATTGCCTCCAAGTGTCGCCAACTGACGATACACATTGGAAGTGTGTGTACGCCAGACATGAAGTTTGCGTGGAGGACCGCACATTCTCACGTTCAAGTCGGGCTTCGTACATCCGCACGTGAGCGTGAGAAGTGGCGTGCGCAGCATTGTTGTGCGTACGCAAGCTTTGTACACGAGAGGTCCCTGGAGAGGAGGAACAAAATGGTAATTAAATGGCCATAGTCCTGCCCTACACTGCCTTAAGATAAACACTATATAATTGCATGAATTCAAATCATTATAACTGAACTGACTTCTCTTACAAAATGAGATTGTAAAAGTGTTCTATATGTATAATTTGTATTTCTACAGCAACTTTTCCTGGCGTCGTTTGGAGGGTTGACAGCAGGTGCTGCCATCCATCGTATGCTACGGCGGGTGGCAACCAACAATGTCCTGAAGGAGTACAGCCTGCTGGGCAGGAAGGCGAAGAAAGCTTTTCAGGACCTAACACTCTGCAGGGTTTTAACAGGCAGGTGTTATTTTACTGTTTTCATCAGTATTATGCTTAGCTTGGCTGATAAGAGGTTTTAATTTAATAGAGGTTTTAATTCAATACAGGAGCCTGGTGGAGGACTTTGTGCAATGGTGCAAACTCAATCATCTTCAACTCAACACTTCAAAGACCAAGGAGATGGTGGTGGATTTCCGCAGGTCTAAGCCCACTCTGCTACCAGTCCCCATTGATGGGGTCAATGTGGAGGTGGTAAGCACCTACAAGTATCTGGGTCTCCACCTGGACAATAAACTGGACTGGTCAGCCAACACTGATGCACTCTACAAGAAAGGGCAGAGCAGGCTGTACTTCCTGAGGAGGCTGCAGTCCTTCAATGTGTGCAGCAAGCTCCTCAGGATGTTCTACCAGTCTGTTGTTACCAGAGTCCTCTTCTATGCAGTGGTATGCTGGGGAGGAAGCACAAAGAAGAAGGATGCGGCGAATTGACAGGAAAGCTGGCTCTGTAGTGGGAGCTGAACTGGAGTGCATCACTTCAATATCTGACAAAAGGACCCTGAACAAACTGATCAACATCTTGGACAATGAGTGTCACCCACTCCACAGCAGTATTGTTAAGCTGAAGAGCCTGGTCAGCTGGAGACTTTGCTCACTGCCTTGCACAACAGACAGACTGAGGAAGTCATTTGTCCCCAGGGCCATTGAACTGTTCAATGCTTCACTTAAGGGAAGAGGAGAGATAGACTTCTCTGCATAGCCTGTCTGCCTTTTCACCCCCTCCATGTTTGGATACTGTCTGTCCACTAGCCACTTTTTACCACTGTCTTTCTGCCTCACTGTTTGCGTGCTATATTAGCACATTAGCACATATGCATAACCCCTCCCTCCATGCCACAGCCGAACTGTGGCCACACTTATACCTTTTCTTAAAATAGTTATATATATATATATATATATATATATATATATATATATATATATATATATATATATATATATATATATATATAGACTTTATTCTTGCACTGTTGCACTTACTCATTTGCACCATCACCATGACCACTATCACCATTGCACCATCACCGTGACACTCACTCACACAGAGCACCTTACCTTACCTTACTATGCAAAGAGAATCACAGGCTCAGTCCCTGCCTCAGTCATTGCAAGCGCCTCTTGATTGATTAATCACCACTATGTGGATACTGTTTTTAGAATTGATTTATATTAACTCATTGAATGCCAAGCTGTTTTCGGAGGCTTTGTCCTAGAGTGCCAGCAATCTAGACCATTGTTGATGATTTTTGTAGAGCCACAGCATATTCTGTGTTATAGCTATTCTGTGGTATAGCTAACACATACAATGGCTCGTTTGAAAGGTGAGACTTTAAGCTCTCAGTGGGTGCAAACCGTGTATTTCTACACGCCTCTGTTCCTGAGAAATCCCAAGCTAAACAGTGGCTAGTTTTCATTGAAATCCGTTTTTTTTCTAGAAATGGAGATATTGCGTCTTTTATGAGTCACTATCACCGACATATTCGGCACTCTGGCAAGGGCGTGCCCTCTTGCAAGCGCGACTCAGCCTACCACCCACTCCGCTAGGCCCGGTTCGTGGTGGAGATGGAACTCTCTCCTCAGCACGGTGTTCAGTCACTCCTTGTAATGTTTTTGACCTGTCGTGGTTAGAGTCATCTTGTCTTAGTAGAAAGGTGGACTCATCCAGCGTTGTCTGGCCAAAACGCACCTGCTGCAATATCTTTTTCTTCAACTTTTTTCATTTCTCTCTTCAGCACCTGAGAAGTGTTGCCTGCAAAGTTTCTGGGAAGAGATCTAACGAGACCGTTCCGAACCAAAACGTTCCCAGAATGTTAAGCAAACTTTCCATGGGAACCAAATACTAATGTTCCCGCAACCAAACGCTCTGGGAACCATAAATTGTTAGCTGGGTAACCCTCCTTACACTGACAGACTTCGCAAAGATTTGGAAAAGATTTTTGAAAGACTACAGTCTCAGACCTTATCACTAAAGGTCATCTAAAGACAAGGCATAGCGTTTTAAGTCACTATAATTTGGAACGACTTGGGATCTTGCAGGGTCACTATTTACAAGACTGCAACTAGATTCCTTGAAATGATTTCCTATCGTGCTCAAATGATCAGCCTACTCATATCAAAGTCATATTTTCGTGTTTCTGCAGCATTGTTTAATGTGTGACATCCTTAACCGATATAGAGTTGTTCTGTGAAGTGGAATAGCTGACTAATTATAAGAAACAAAATAGCAAAGTATTATATCATATCATAAAATCAAGCACCTAGATTGGTGCTTGATTAATGCACCTGTGGCAAGGGACCTGATGAAACCCATGAATAGGCTACAGCTGTCGCCTACTTTGCTCCTTCCTGTTTGATTTTTTAATTTCACTTATAGAACGCCAAAACATTACGCATATCTCATGGTGCTTTACAGAGTCTTAAAACAGTACGTTTTCATACCAGAAATAAACAGTTTTGAATCAGTTTATTGCCCAAATTCCAATTATGTCAATATTCTGTTTAACTAGTTTACAAGCAAGTAGAATGTCACATTTTGAGCATATTCCTGTTTACATAGCAATCGACATACGAATAAGTCAGCAACGCAGCCTACAAATAGGCTCCCAACGTGATGACGTAAATTTCCGCTGGTGGTATCCAGCCTCGATAGCCAGCCTAATTACATTTTGAACATCCAGTGTGAATACTAGTAGATAGAGAATTCTGATGCACTTGATCGTGTTAAGCCCTCCTTACACTGACAGACTTTGGAAAGATTTGCAAAGATTTGGACAAGAAGACTACAGTCTCAGACCCTCTCACATCTAAAGACAAGTAGTAGAGTTTTAAGGTCACTGACTATGATTTTGCAATGACTAGGGATCTTGCAGGGTCACTATTTACAAGACTGCAACTAGATTCCTTTAAATTATTACCCATCGTGCAATAGATAAACAGGAACTGAAATGATAGCCTACTGAACTCAAAGTTGTATTTTCATGTTTCTGCAGCATTGTTTCATGCGTGACATCCCTAACCGATATAGAGTTGTTCTGTCACGTGGAAGAGCCGACTAAATATGTATAAGAAATTGCAAATATTATAAGAATAACAAATAATCATATAGGCTACTGTTGCCGCCTACTTTGCCCCTTCCTGTTTGGTGTTGGAGAGGTCACTATTGGTTTCTATAGTTCACGTCACTATTTGCATGAGCTACGACTAGAAAGACTTGCGATAATATCAAACATGTTTGATATTGTCGTAACGGCAAAACTAGAAAAGGACTGACTCCGACTGACTTAAAACCGCTAAAATTGGCACCTTACACTTAACAATCTAGTTGACGGGAGCATGCCGCGATTCCAGCACAACTCCCATGATTTCTGTCCGACTTTGGAAACAGCACATTGTCTTCAGGATCTTCTCCAACACACATCCTCTACATACTTACAGCACACTGCCCCCACCTACCCCACACACACACTCAGAGGCGATTCTAGAGTCTGTGGGGGCCCTACCAAACAGAGTTCATCACCAATATGTTAGGCTGTAAATAATCTGACATGAAAAACCTTGTTATGTTGAAGATATAAATGTAGCCTAAAGAATAAAACATGAATAAATAACTAAAAAAATAATACAGTAAATTAATACAGTAAATTACTTTAAAAACCTTTTCACAAAATATAAAGTTATTTATATTGATGAACTCCCCTTTCAATATTGTGAATAGTAAATGTGGGCACTACATGAGACACTAGGCTACAATAATTGTGGCATTGATGGACAGATGGAGCCTGCTTTATTCTAATTACTTCTTTGGATAAAGTCTAACTTACTTTTATTCTTAAATAGGCTACTTGGTTGGCCCATCTCCTGACAATGTTACAATGCTTACAGTAGAAGCGAGAAGCAAACTACAGGAGTTGAAGCTGGGAGAAAAGCTGGGCCTAAAGAGAAATGGAAAGAAAATGTTGCATTCATCTTACCCGGTTTCACAAATGCAAAGCCTGTGTATCTGATATTCAACAACGCTGCTGCTGTTTGAAAAGAATATCATAACGCACTACAAAACGCAGCGGCACCTATATGTAAATCGATATTGTAAAATAAAAGACTAAACAAATTGGACTGCCAGAATAATTTGGCTGGGCTAAATAATTTCAGAGGCGGCTGAGCCGACAGGGAGTTTTTTTTTTTTTAATTAAGTAAAACGCCTATTCAGCCGACCGGGAGTTCAGCAGAACTGCGTTAGTGTTCATGACTACAGGAGGAGAAGTGTCTGTGTCAGTTTGAGGACAAGAAACGGTACATCAAAGGGTCAAAATATTAGCAACCAAAGAGAATCGTTGATAAAAGAACAAGTGATGGTGTAAACTTAAAAATCTTTGGCAGCACGCCATTTAAAAAAATCAATGCGTTATACTTGGTGCTTAGCCAAATCGCATCGCAATTGACAGCCCTAATACAAACATATTAACATATCCTTGCTTAACTAGTTGTAACTGTCGCTAGCTAGCTCAAGTTTATTGTCATATAGATGTAGCAAACCATGTTCAATCTTTCTGCCAATTAACATTAGCCTACCATAACTTTGAATCAATGCCAAACTCCGATGTTGATCCGTCATCACTTTGCACCCTCGATTGAAGTTTACCACAATAGCCTAAATATGTGGGCCATACAGATTCTTTGAACTCTTTTGAACACAGATCCTCTGTTTATAAGTCCATAGCATACATGCACAGATGCTCTGTTTGTACAACAGGACAGGAGCACGCAACATCACTCAATCATTCAAGATCTATGGACGAAATTCTCGCTTGTCCCATCGGCAAACGCACTGAGACCAGGTCTCGGGGGGCCTCCTAGCAGCTCGGGGCTCCAAGCAATTGCCTGCCTTGCCAATTGACAAGGTGCACCTCTGCACACACTACACACACACACACAGTCACTGCTCCACTCCCCTCCCGCCCACACACACATCTTCACTGTCATCACTCACATACATCATACATACAATACTCTGCTTGCAATAGTAAGTCACCAGACACCAGACATAATTTCACTGCATTTCCTACATCCAGTAACTATATGCATGTGACAATAAACTTCCTTGTATCCTTGTATCCTTGAAATTAAGTCGCCGACTGTGAAAACAGACCAAAATCGTACAATGTAAGGCCGCCATTTACGGCTTCCACTCACAGTTGCGTTCCATCAGCGCATGCCAGTAGGTGTTCCCGACAGTAGCTATGCAAATAACTTAAGTTATAACGGTAATTTGATTGGCTGGTGCCATCTGTTGTTGTCCATCGGTGTAGCAAACGTTGAACTTCTCAACGCGAGCGACGGGAGCAACGCGACGCAAAGGAATTCAGTTCGGCAATGGATGACGTAAGCCCATGTAAAATGAATGCTTCTCCAGCACTGCAACGCACACAACTGTGTGTGGGAGCCGTTTGCGCTTGGATTGCAATGTCTAATTTCCAAATTCTATTTCCAGTTCTAAGTTCTTGGTATGGCTATGCAAATTCTTCAGCGGCTTGGACAGTTTGTCTTTTTTTTTATTCTTCAGACATAGAACATAATAGATGGACGTTGATGTTTTCCTCATTCTTCACTAGTCTTCAAAGGTGTGACTATTTTCCGCCACTGCCAGTGCATGTTTGTCAAGCTCTGTTTTTGTTGAATATGGTATTGTGCTGGCTCACTATATACATTTTTCATCAAATTCTTCAGATCCAGGAAGCTTGTTTTACATACAGTATTTAGCAGACACATTTGTCCAAAGTGACATACAGAATATTGAACATTGCATAACAATATCAATAATGAAATAAACAAAAAACGTAAATATACAAACCATAACTCTAAGAGAATGAATTAATTATGTTATTATCCATTAAATCCAGCTTAAGCATTGGCCACTCCGAGGGGAACACTTGTAACATTTAAATTGACCCGAATGCACCACTCAAAAGAACTGAGAAGTATCTTGATCAAATAGGATACAACTCACTTACACTTACATACACACACACACACACACACAGGTCATAATCCGCCCATGTGTTCTGGACGACATGGGCAATACAAAATAAGTGCAGAGATTCTGCTACACCAATAGCCCCAAATATAATTTGATGTAACGTTTTGGGCGTTAGCCCTTCATCAGACATGTCATCAGATATTTAGGCATGTCAGTCTGATGAAGGGCTAACGCCCGAAACGTTAGTCAGGGTAGTTATGCTCATCCCGACACGAGGGTTACACAAAAGGAAGAATTAAGGAGGGTTACACACAGAGCACTATACCACAACCATAATACTAAAATAAGAGCTAAAAAGCACACACTTAACCCACACAGATTTCCTTGAACACCTGAATAAAAGCTTTTCAGGAAGTGTGTGGCATATACAGTAGGCAATAACAGTGGCGGTTCTAGACTCAATTACTCCCCGGGCGAGATCCCCCGCCCCCCAACAACAAAAAATCTTTTTTTTCAAACAGTCATTTTAGTGAGACATTTTAAATGTCATTTTAAAGCAACAACAGGCAATTCTGCACAAACAAGCAGATAAGATTTTGCATGTTTCCAATCGGACAATCCTGAACTTATTAAATGAATGTTCCTCTTGGAAAACAATTTGCAGCAGAAGCAAAAGAGGCTATTGTTCTCCATGGAAAATATCAGCCAACTTCTTGCCATCTTTTCACCACTAACTAATGTCTTTTTAAAATAGTGGTGGTGGCAACTTCTCCCATCACTTTCACTCCTTTGGAAAACAAAATCAGGAGGCAACTTACAGGGTCCTCTGCGAACCATTCCAGTCCGAATCCTGTCCGTCAGAAGTGTAGGCCATTTAGCAGGGTCAGTTGACAGAGGCTCCTCAGCAGTGGGGCATTCAGCTCCAGGCATTTCTATCAGACAGCATATTGTCACATTACTCAAAGCACATAGCAGAAGAACATAACTCATAGCCCTACTAAGAAATTATCAAAAATCTTATGACTACATTAAATTACTTGTTCTTGTAGCCTAGGCATACCCCCTCCACACACACACACACACACACCTTGAATTTCCCCTGGGGATCAATAAAGTATCAATCTATCTATCTACACACACACACACACTCACACACAAGGAATGAGAGAGAGAGAGAGAGGTAAAAACCCACCTGAAGGCTCATACTGAGGAGAAGCAGACGTAGAGGGAGATGTTTGTGGAGACATGGATTGGTGCTCATCCTCAAGGACAGGGACCACCTCAGAAGAGGCCTGTGCAGCTGATGAGGTTGATGGCTCCTCCTCATCCTGTGAAACAGGGGCTGTGGGTGGCTCATCTTGAGCAGTGGCAGAGGATGCTCCAAAGTATTTTAGAAGTGCCCCTGAAATTGCAATTGAAATTGTCATTAAAAGACTTCAGGCTACAATTTAGCTCTTATACAAAACAAAACATCCATTGATAGCAAATGTCATAAACATGCCCTTAGGCCTACATGCTAAATGTCTGCTGTCATATTAAATTAGGGAGGAACAATTAGTTCTTTGGTTACTGCCTCGAATAGGCTACTATGCTTTGCACTCTTTTAGTTATGACTGAATGATTGTTGTGATTAAACTGCTGTCACGGAAACTACGGCCTACCTACCTTGTTACATGAAAATTGCGTTGTCTAAACAGCAACGTTAACCAAAATGATGGAAATAAATAATCAGAACTTTGAGGTTTTGACCGTTTTGTTGCAAAGCATAATCCATCTCATGGTGAAATTAGTTGTTGTGTTTGTTAAAACCGAATTATTATTTTATAGGCTAAGCATAGGTATCATTGCAAGATGGCAAACAAACGTAAAAGTTATACTAGGCTAGGCCCTATCAATTAACATTGACGTTAGCCCTTCCTCATGACATGATACTGTTATTATTAGGACATTACATACCTTTATCCTTTGCTCGTTTCTCCTCTTCTACTTTTCTTTTTTCGGAACTGGGCACCCTGATTTTTTTTTCAAACAGTCATTTTTTAGTGAGACATTTTAAATGTCATTTTTAAAGCAACAACAGGCAATTCTGCACAAACAAGCAGATAAGATTTTGCATGTTTCCAATCGGACAATCCTGAACTTATTAAATGAATGTTCCTCTTGGAAAACAATTTGCAGCAGAAGCAAAAGAGGCTATTGTTCTCCATGGAAAATATCAGCCAACTTCTTGCCATCTTTTCACCACTAACTAATGTCTTTTTAAAATAGTGGTGGTGGCAACTTCTCCCATCACTTTCACTCCTTTGGAAAACAAAATCAGGAGGCAACTTACAGGGTCCTCTGCGAACCAGTTCAGTCCGAATCCTGTCCGTCAGAAGTGTAGGCCATTTAGCAGGGTCAGTTGACAGAGGCTCCTCAGCAGTGGGGCATTCAGCTCCAGGCATTTCTATCAGACAGCATATTGTCACATTACTCAAAGCACATAGCAGAAGAACATAACTCATAGCCCTACTAAGAAATTATCAAAAATCTTATGACTACATTAAATTACTTGTTCTTGTAGCCTAGGCATACCCCCTCCACACACACACACACACACACACCTTGAATTTCCCCTGGGGATCAATAAAGTATCTATCTATCTATCTATCTATCTACACACACACACACACACTCACACACAAGGAATGAGAGAGAGAGAGAGAGAGAGAGAGAGAGATGTAAAACCCACCTGAAGGCTCATACTGAGGAGAAGCAGGCGTGAGGGAGATGTTTGTGGAGACATGGATTGGTGCTCATCCTCAAGGACAGGGACCACCTCAGAAGAGGCCTGTGCAGCTGATGAGGTTGATGGCTCCTCCTCATCCTGTGAAACAGGGGCTGTGGGTGGCTCATCTTGAGCAGTGGCAGAGGATGCTCCAAAGTATTTTAGAAGTGCCCCTGAAATTGCAATTGAAATTGTCATTAAAAGACTTCAGGCTACAATTTAGCTCTTATACAAAACAAAACATCCATTGATAGCAAATTTCATAAACATGCCCTTAGGCCTACATGCTAAATGTCTGCTGTCATATTAAATTAGGGAGGAACAATTAGTTCTTTGGTTACTGCCTCGAATAGGCTACTATGCTTTGCACTCTTTTAGTTATGACTGAATGATTGTTGTGATTAAACTGCTGTCACGGATTTGTTGCAAAACTTTGAAACTAGCCTACCTACCTTGTTACATGAAAATTATGTTGTCTAAACAGCAACGTTAACCAAAATGATGGAAATAAATAATCAGAACTTTTGAGGTTTTGACCGTTTTGTTGCAAAGCATAATCCATCTCATGGTGAAATTAGTTGTTGTGTTTGTTAAAACCGAATTATTATTTTATAGGCTAAGCATAGGTATCATTGCAAGATGGCTAACAAACGTAAAAAAGTTATACTAGGCTAGGCCCTATCAATTAACATTGACGTTAGCCCTTCACTCATGACATGATACTGTTATTATTAGGACATTACATACCTTTATCCTTTGCTCGTTTCTCCTCTTCTACTTTTTTTTTTTTTTTTCGAACTGGGCACCTGATGGCTTTGACCGCTTTCTGTCCATCGTGTTTGGCACTCGACAGTCGACAACGATCAACAAATTCCCATGATCCACTCGCGACCACAGTCAAGACCAAACCAATTCACCTGGGTGACCTCTTAATCGTTTTGTCACCTATTTTTATTAGCCATTTCACACAGTTAATTAAATGTGCAGGAATCATAGGTCTGCATTCATAACATTATGAGATGTGCGTTGTTTGGAAGAAAGTCAAGGTGTGACTGATTTTAGCCCACTAATAGACTGTTGTAGGCTACTATACAGTGGGTCCCCATTCATCCCCCCTTTTCCGTTTCATTAAGGAGACCCAGAGGTGAACTGCCCCCCGCAAACCCCTTCCTTCGCCCCTTCCTCTGCACAGTGCAGTGCAGTAGGCCTACCTTCTGAGCAACAGGAGCCAATTCCTAATTCCTCACACAAGTGATGGATAATAGAAAATCGTTTTGCGACGTTTATTATTATTATTCTTTTTTTTTTTTTTTTTTTTTTTTCGTGCCGCCCCCTACAAGATGCCGCCCCGGGCGACCGCCCTGTTCGCCCGTACCTAAAACCGCCACTGGGCAATAAGGGCTGCAGCTACTGAAGTATAGGCCCAGGGGTTGTCACAGTCATGTTTGGAGCTGTAGCATCAGCAGAAGTCCTGTAAGGACTCGCGTAGAGGCCATGCTATACTATTGTCATTTGAAAAGCTCAGCGGGCAGTATATAGGCTTGAAGAATGAGCTGCTTGTTATAAGAGGGTACAGAAGACATCCATCTTACAGCTGATTTCAGAGGTGATCTGTGGCCTGGGCTTTCTGACTGTGTGTGTGTGTGTGTGTCTGTCAGTGTCTCTCTGTGTATGTGTGTGCGCTGTGAGTGAGTGAGTAAGTGTGTGTGTGTGTGTCTGTCTATCTGTCTGTGTCTCTGTGTGTGTGCGCGCTGTGAGTGAGTAAGTGAGTGTGTGTGTGTCTGTCTGTGTCTCTGTGTGTGTGTGCTGTGAGTAAGTGAGTGAGTGTGTGTGTCTATGTGTCTTGGGCCCTTTGATTGATCAATTGGTTGAGACCTGAAGGTCAGCACAGGGGAGCATCTCCACTCGTTCATTCATCCATTTGTTTCTCCTCTCCTCCTTCCTGCCTTTTCTCTTCCTCCATCCTTCCCTGCCTGTGTGTGTGTGTGTGTATAAAAAAGAGAGAAAAATATATCTTTAATATCCGTTTTAATGGATCAATTATCTCGAGGCACATAAAAAATCTTGCACTAAAGACTTGCACAGTTATTGGTTGATAAAACATGGCAATGAAAACAAATAAAAATTAAATAAGAAAAAGTACACTATAAACCGTCATCTACAGAAAGCATGAGAGTAAAGGGGAAGGGAGAGCATTGTAAGACATACAAAGAAAATTAAAGGTTTGACTATCTCAAAAAGGACACAATAGAAAGCCTGATTTCTTCCCTATACTGAGTGAATCAGTGGGTGGTCAAGATCTCCTGCAGAGGGGGCTCCAGCTGTTACTAAGGGTTACTGAGAGAAGAATGGAGACCTGGCGTACGGTGCAGGTGCCCCAGCCAGTCACGCCACGGCTGTGGCGTTATCAAGAGATAATCACCTGAACCTGGATGTATGGAAGACAGACAGATAGACAGTTGGATGGATTCATGATCAAGAGATATCACTTGGCCCTGAATGTATGGAAGATGGATAGATAGATAGAAATAGATAGATAGATAGATAGAAATAGATAGATAGATATGGGTGGATGGACAGATTAAAACTGAGTGCACACATGGGCCCTCATTTATGAAACGTGTGTACGACATAAAGCAGGTGTAGGACAGGTGTTAGCTCATTTCCACGCAAAGCATGGCATTTATCAATTTGAACGTGAGCGGTGGCTACGTTGAATCTCATGTCAGGTCTCAACGCGTGTACGCAAGTTTTTGAGGCGGCATAGCACGGTGCAGCAGTAAATCGGTTGAAAAGTTCAAGAGTTGAATCCATGGAATATCTTGGACCTAAGACTTCCTGCACATTTGTAGCCTACTTGCCGTAATGTAGCCTGTTACTGTATGTTGACACATTTGATGACTTTGGATAGCCATATAGGCTATGTGGAGAGGATTATTGTCTCCTTGGAAAACGCAACAGTCATAAATTATTTTTGATTATTTTCAAAAGGCAAATGGCAGTGACGTATAGTTTTGTAATGAATGTATTTGTAGTATGATGCGTTCTCTCTGCGAAGTCTGTACTTAAATCGCTATAGTTTCCCAGCTTTCTTGATGACACTTTTCTAGCTGTCAAAATTAACAAGGTTAAACTGGACTTGCAAGGTCACTGTGGCTATTTTGAGGTCACATAGTCTTTTGGACATATAATGTACCTCCATGTTGTAAATTCTAGGGGCGAGGCCTTTAAAACAAGCATATATAGGAGCATGATATTTAAATTAGTGCTCAGATCTACGCTGGTTTCTATGCTCGCTTGATGAATGAGAATCATGATGAGCAGATGCACTGTGTGGATTCACTGGTTGTTTGACAGCATAAGTCTTTGAGCTCCCTCACATGTATTGGTCAGACAGATCAGTATTTCATGAATGTCTGCTGTGTGTGTGTGTCTATGTTTGTGTCTATGTGTGTGCCTGAATGTGTGTGTGACTGCATGTGTCTATGTGTGTGTATGACACTTCCTGTGTGTGTGTGTCTATGTGTGTGCTTGAATGTGTGTGTGTACTTGTATGTGTGTGTATGACTGTCTTCCTGTGTGTGTGTGTGTGTGTGAAAGAGGCATTTAAGACAAAGGCCACAGGGGGGCTGACATTTAGGGACAAAAACAGATTAAAAAGGGAGAGGGGACGTGTAGTGTGTGTGTGTGTGTGTCTGTGTGCGTGCGTGCATATGTGCATATGTGTGTGTGTGTTTGTATGAGTCTCTTTCACTCTGTGTGTGTGTGTTTGTACTGTATGAGTCTCTCTCTTTGTATGTGCATGTCTGTGTGAACTCAGTTTGCAAGGACTGGTATTTTCCCTTGGCCCTTTCTCTAATTCAGTGTGAAGGATTTGGCCAAAGGAAACTTGGAAGGGAGAAAAGTAACAAGGAATGTGTGTGTGTGTGTGTGTGTGTCATGGAAAATAACAAGGGAGACCAATTCAGTGGCACAACCAATATTTTGTGTACACCTGTCATTTTGTTGTTGCTGTCGATGTGCAACAGAGTCAGAGCTACACAGAGTGAACCCAACAGTCGGAGGCAGTGTGTGTGTGTGTCTGTGTTTGTGTGTGTGTGAATGTGTGTGTGTGTGTGTGTGTGTGACAGACAGAGAGAGTGGCAGTGCTGAAGGAAATAGAGGGCAATGACGAGAAAATAGAGAGGATAAAGTTCCACTTCCTTACACACACCCTCTGTCTGTGCAATTGTGTGTGTGTGTGTGAGAGAGAGAGAGCAAGAGAGGCTATGTGTGTGTGTGTGTGTGTGTCTATCTCTATTTCAGTTTCTGTGTGTGAAGTAACGTACAATAAATGTAATGCAAGTGTGTGAGTGTGAGAGATGCAGCCATCTACTGTGGGAATAAAAGTTCTGAACACCCAGAGAGGACTAGGAACAAGTAGGCATGGCCAGCACACACACACACACACACACACACTGTCTCTGCAGGGAAAGATAAACACATGCCTCCACAGGGAGAGGGGGCAAGAGGAGGAGAGAGAGGGATGGGAGGAGGACAGAGGGGTGGATGTATTATTCAGGAGGATGAGTGCAAGAGGGGCTCTCATGAACGGAGTAGGCAATGCTGAGCCAAGAAGTAAAAAATGAAACCTCCTACCCTGCCCCCCCCTTTCTCTCTCACACACACACACACACACTAGCCCCAACTTCTTCTCTCTATCCTCTCCTATTTATTTCTCCATCCCTCTCTTTAGATCACTCTGCCTCCCTGTCACCAAATTAACACACACTATATGCACTGGTGTAGTCTATGTGATGCGCGCACACACACACAGTGGTGAAGTCTACGTGATGTGCACGCACACACACACATGCATGCATGCACATACACACACACAGTTGTGTAGTCTACGTGATACGCACACACATACAGTGGTGTAGTCTACGTGATGCGCACAAAACACACACACACACACACACACAAGTGGTGTAGTCTACGTGATGCGCGCACACACACACACACAGTGGTGTAGTCTACGTGATACGCACACACATGCATGCACACACATGATGCGCACACACACAGACACACACACACAATGTGGTGTAGTCTACGTGATGCGCACACACACAGACACACACACACACAGTGGTGTAGTCCATGTGATGCGCACACACACACATGCATGCACGCACATGATGCGCGCACACACACACATACACACACAGTTGTGTATTCTACGTGATGCGCACACACACAGACACACACAGCAGAGTAGTCTACGTGATACGCACACACAAATGCACACACACACATGATGCGCGCACACACACAGTGGTGTACATAGACATAATATACATAGACGCCGCATCTTTATGAAGTTATACACTTGCTGTGTAAGGGTGAAAGGCATAGACAGTAAAAAGATGGGTTCAGGGCGGCTTTTGCCATTCAGTTTTGGTACCGGGTCATCGGTCACATAGACATAATATACATAGACGCCGCATTGGCTGCTGGCAGCAGAAGTTAGCGTTGCAGCAGAAGACACAAGATGACAGCACTGTGCAGCATGTTCCTTCTCAAATCGTCGGACCATACTCGATGGATTTACTTTTCACAAGTAAGATTTAACATAACCGTACTATTGGTTGTATTTTGTGAATAGAATATTACCAGAGAGCTGAGAAGGAGCAATCTTTGATATTACTGTATGAAAATCGTAGCCATCTAGCTAGGCTATGTTTACTCGGTGTTCACCCGGCTATGAACTGAGACTTGATAAGTCATATTCCATAACACTGACTTAGATTACAACTGACACAAGAAGGCTATTGTAGAAATAAATCATACTAGATTTGGCCGGCGAATTTTACACAAGTGGCACAGACTAGCCTATTGGGCAATCGCTAGCTGCTACTTGTAGCCTAAGTGTTGGTGGTAGCCTCACTATTTCCTGAATAAAGTAACTTTTCAATAGCTCAACTTCTTTATTTATCAAGTAGCTTAGCCAGACAAGCTACACTTTTCTTGTCATGTGAAATTAGCACAATTTAAAGTAGCTTCCTATGTAGTGAACTAGCCTACTGCTGTGTTTGTGTTAGGCTACTAATACATTTGACTGGGTGGTAGTTTTGTGTAGTGGTTTATTCATGGCAGAGTAACTGATAGTTTAGCTCACTAAAATTTCGAAGTAGCTTGCCCAACACTGTATTATTCACATGTCATTTACCCTAACAAGAATAAGATGCCTCTCAAATTCCTTTTCATTCATTTATTTATTATTTTGTATCTCTCCAGAACAACTGCCTTGTTCAAGAAGACTGTGAATGAACTGAACTGTCTCCTCACACCCCTGGAACTGAGGAAGGTGCAGCTCTTCATTGCAGTACTGCAGGGCATCTGCTACACTGTGACTGAATGTTTGATTTATGAGCTCCACCTTCATCACCTGCATTCGCCACTCTGTGTCCCATTTTCCCATCGTCTGGTTGACTCAGTCCTCTTTTATGGAGTTTACCCAGTTTACTATGCCATCTTATTTGCCCACCTGCTGTCTGAAGCATTTTTGTTCTCAGCCAAAGTGTACCCAAACAATTTTAGCAAGGTGGGAACATACAAAATGACATGCACCAGTTGTCAAAATCATAGAACCAACTGCATGACGGTAACTCTGTCTCACTGAGCCTGTGAAGACACTCCCTGATTCTTTACTGATTGCAATGAACGGGTTGATCTTAGCAGTTTCTAAAATGTTTCTTAATTCCTTTTTATTTAATCTCTTCATTGGGGCTGGAACCTTTCTGTGAACTGTAAATAACAGATGCTGTTGATGAACCCATTGACACTGTACAAGTGACAAGTCACCTTTTTGTCTTGAATTGATGAACTGTTACACTTACTATGCCAAACCAATGTCTGATTTTTAAGGATCAGAAACAAACCTACAAACTTGCACTTTACAATATTTATGGAATTTGTCTAACAAATGCTGTTGATATTGATCCCAGTTACTCCATTTCCTTTATGCCACACCAATGTCTGTTCATCACTTTATTTTTGATGGCACTGAACTGAAAATGTTAATGGATTTTTTTCTGTAAATTTAACTCATTAAAACTTGTATCAAACCAGTTTTTGTCTATGCTGTCAAGCGTGGATTAGTTATGTTTCCCAGTTTTTATATTGGATGTCATCACTTTATAATATATCATATATCAGAATATTCTATTACTGTTAAGCCCACTATGAATATACACACAACCATGTTTCCTGTATCATACAGCTTTTCTACTGGGAGGTTTACAACTTATTCTGAGTCAATTTACCCAAGTTTGTCACTAAACCACATAGGCCTAATTGGAATACCCCTCAGATGTCTGAATGGCACTGATCTCACTTAAATGTTTATGGAACCTTTCTGTGGACTGTGAATAATGTTGTTGATGGAACTTCTCTGTCAACTGTGAACTATATTTAACTCGTTAAACTTGTATCAAACTAGTTTTGTCTATGCTGTCAAACATGGATTATGTTCCCAGTTTTGATATCGGACGTCAGGTCACTTTATCATATATCAGAATATTCTATTACTGTTAAACCCACTATGAATATTAAAATACGCTAAATCATGTGTCCTGTATCATAGCTACATGACCTTTGCAGCAAAAAAAAACCGTGTGAGAATCTGTTCGGTATTCAGTGAGATATGATTAATTAAGTGTGCTGACAGCTCATCTCACCGGCCAAACAGATTACACTGAGTGGAGTGGATGACCGGTCCAAGATGGCGGCTCCAAATCTCGTCAGCGCTAGTAAGGAGTAGCGGTCGATGCGGAGTCTATGTATATTATGTCTATGGTGGTGTAGTCTACGTGATGCGCACGCACACACACACACACATGCACATACACACACACACAGTTGTGTAGTCTATGTGATATGCACACACACACACAGTGGTGTAGTCTATGTGATACGCACACACACACACACGTACACACATGCACACACGCACGCACATGATGCGCACACACACATACACACACAGTGGTGTAGTCTACATGATGCGCGCGCACACACACACACACACACACACACACACAGCAGTCAGTCAAAAAGCACACACACACACACACACACACACACACAGTGGTGTAGTCTACATGATGCGCACACACACACACACACACACACACACACAGCGGAGTAGTCTACGTGATATGCATACACACACACATTGGTGAAGTCTACGTGATACGCAGGACTACACAGTATACCCACTTCAAAAGAATCACCATCTCAGTATACCCAAGGTATTAACATTTGGGGTTAATCACAGTATACCCACTACAGCTAACTAGACTACATCACAGTATACCCACTACACTTAACTAGAATACATCACAGTATACCCACAACAGCTAACTAGATCACATCACAGTATACCCACTACAGCTAACTACAGTAGATCACATCACAGTATACCCACAACAGTTAACTACAATACATCACAGTATACCCACAACAGCTAACTAGAATATACCACAGTACACCCACTACAGCTAACTAGATCACATCACAGTATACAGCTAACTAGACTACACCGCTGACTCCATGTATCCATCCCATACACTTCTCTTTCCCATTAGTGCCATAAACGCAAGTAGATCTAGAATACACTCTTAAAATGAATGTGTTGGAAGCAACAAAAAGTGTGTTGTCCCAATCTGGACACAGAGATGTGGTACAAATAACACTAGGTGTGTTGTTTTCAACACAGTCAATTTAAGAGTGTATATCTGGGCTGTGGCTGTTGAGATTTGTAAGTAGCTGCAAACAGGAATAATCACTCAAAGTTTTCTTTATTAGGGCAGGGCAGGCATATTTCTCTTTTAAACACATACAAGTTCAACTAAATTAAAGAAAACGACCCACAGAAATGTACAACTTGCACTGCAAAAAGACAGGGCCATGGGCCTATGTAATACTGAGTTGGATGTAGCCTGAATAGTACTAGAGCTTCAAACAACTGTTGTGTGGTGGTCTCCTATTGTTGGCCTCAAAGAGGGCCTACAGCACATTCGCCTGCCTCAACGTTACCGCATGATAACAATAGACGTGTACTACTTAATTTTATTTTATTTTCCGTTTCCCGTCATAACCTTTCCCAGGAATCTGGAAATAGTCATGATCAGATTTCCCGGGAATCCCGTTTCCCGGGATTAAACCCTATTTAATACTAATAATAAATTGTGAAATAATTTATTTCAACTTGGACTGTGGGCTGAAATAATTTAATGGCACTATCCATTTCCACACGCTTTTAATGATTTAATTATTCATTATCTACAGACTAGGCAGTGTAAGGGCATACTCACACTATCCCATCCGTACCGCGTCTGAGTACACTTGACCCCTAGAGTCCAGTTTGTTTGATAAGTGTAAGCGCACTCCGCACTGTACCCAGCTGATCCGTGCCTCTGCCTGCTTGGAGATGTAGACTTGGGCACGGTTCGCATCCAGTATAATCGCAAACTTGCCTTAGTTTAGAACATTAGAATAGTATAGAATTAGTATAGAATTATGGCGTGATAAACACAAATGGTCCCTTCATTTGCCTGAGTGCAATGTTGATAATAAAATGCTCTCAAGCAAAGATTCTTATTTCATTTAATATATTCATAACTTAATCTTTTATTTCCTTTACTTTTTAATTATTTCACTGTCACAAAAACGCCTTGCGTATTTCTATATATTTCAAAATATATTGTGAAAATATATTTCAAATATATTTTTTTGTGTGTGGGTCTTTTCTCTCTCTCTCTTTCTCTTTATCTCTCTCTTTCAACCACACACATACACACACACACACACACACACACACTACAGCCATACACACTGCAAAACACTTCACTTGAATCTGCCAAGAGCGTTGAAAGGAAATGTTTATGACTGTCCAATGAAGAGCTGGAAAGACAATTCCCCAAATCTCTCCCCTTCTCCAGACAATTCCCCAAATCTCTCCCCTTCTCCAGAAAATGACTCAAAATCTCTCCCCTCCTCCAGACAATTCCCCAAATCTCTCCCCCTTCTCCAGACAATGACTCAAATCTCTCCCACAATTCCTGAAATCTCTCCCCTTCTCCCGTCTCTGAGAGAAACTATCAAGAAAAAAAAGACACAGACAAAGGACAGCAGGGATGAGAGGGAGAGAGGGAATGTGAAAGAATGAGAGGGAGAGAAAGTGAGAGAGGGGCTTTTCAGTACATTCACCTCAGTACTTGAGTACAATTTTGAGGGATCTGTACTTTACTCAAGTATCATTTTTGGGGAGTACTCATTACTTTACTCAAGTGCATTTGAGAGGCAAATATTGTACTCTTCACTCCAGTACATTTCTATCCATAACCGTGAGTACCAGTTACTTCTTCTAAAAAAAAAGGAAAAAAGAAAAATCTCGGAAACCCTCAATTTGTTGTTTCCCTCTCAAACGTGATTGGATTGTGCAGGCGCCACTGATTGGGACAGCCAATCACCTTCAGCTTTCCGCCAAAGTCAACTCCATGGTCAGATTTAGATAAGAGACGAAACCATGGACGAAATAATGGATGAAGACGCAGCAGGTCCATCCCGGGAATGTGCCAACCTGTGGCCCCACCTCGCCAGACTATTTCAATTTTCTGAACAAGTTAATGATAGTTTTCACTTCAAATGTTTCAATTACAAAATAGTATTTTGTATTTGAAATACATATTTTAAATACATGTATTAGAAATACTGCCCATCCCTGGCAACATGGTAAAAAGGTGATTTTACTTTCAATTCCTTTTACATTCTCCAAGGTATTAACATTAAACAATTAATAAAGCCGTGTACTCTGTCCGGCCTCTGGTGCTTTTATACAACAATTCTACCACAAACTAAATAATCTGAAAACACCCCATTATTGTTTAAAAATGTTAATTTCGACATCGTTGTTACGCATCAAAAAATAGTTCCCTTTTCAATTGACAGCGTCTTGGTTGCTAGGTAACCAACATTCCAGATCCCTCGTTACAGGTCTTTGTGGTTTTTCGTGTCTTCATTGAAAGAAATTTTGAAAGTCGGCTGAAATCACATTCATATCTAGCTTTGCTGCAATCATGTTACAAGGACACTGGGCCATGTCATGTAAGGGACATGGTACTGCAAAAAAAACGAAACATAGCCTACATTGCAGAACCATTCAACTTTATTAATTTATGGTAAATAAATATTACACTTTTGTGCACAGCCCCATACTGTATGCTTTTCTGACGTGATGATGCTAGCACGCTATGCTACTATGCTAACGTTAGTTATCTACAAATCTCCTCCAAGTGACAATCATATTATACACAATGCTGGCAATGCTGAGAACAATTAGCATCCTCGCTACTTACATTGAGTTGAGTGTGTGGCTTAATCCATAGATGTGGTGAAGCACTGTTTCGTTATGGTTTGCTAAGGAGTAACCCATTGCTTAAAATAGTGGAGAGCTGAGATATGAGAACATTGTGTCAAATCTTCGCATTGTATCGCAGAGTGATTTATTATTAGCTGTGCAAAGTCTGAGTTGAAATATCCAGGGATATTCCAACTCATGGAACGTCTCTCGGCCAATAAGAAACAAATAAATAGTTCTATAGAACCCAATTGTTGTATAAATAAGCATTAAAACCCGTAATTCTGATTCTTAAAAATCATGACAAATGTACAGTCAACAACTATGGCTACGGTGTAAGAAATAGCCACCATAGGAATAGACATTGCTTAGCTAGCATGTTAAGTGCTAAGTAAACATGCTAAGTGATCTAAGTGCTAAGTGACTTTGTGGTTGGCATTTTAAAACATTATACAGTGTTTCTCAAGATCTAAAGGGATTTATTTGTAGAAACAATACAACAATGTCGCGCAGCGGCGATCTGGAAAAAAAGTCTTTCAGATTCAAAGCTATATAATATGGACGAGACCTGAACAAGAGATAGAAAAAGAGAGAGAAAAGGATAGGGAACAGTAGATCATGTGGAAGAGGAGGACAGGAAGAACTAGATTTGCGGTTCCAAGGAACTGCAAGAGTGGGTTTGATCAGGGGCATGGGACTCGGCCTCATCCAAGGATTCCAACGGTACCTCATTTATGAAAATTGGGCACACGGATCAAAAGTTATCTGCATTAACGCAACATCCAATAAGCTAGAACGCATAAATATCGTGGTTGCTATATGCTGGTTGCTATGGCAATCATGCTGGTTGCTATGGTAGTCACTAGGTTAGAAGGCCAGCGCCTCCTGAGAGGCCTGAAGGGTCAGTTCTGAGGTTGTTGGCTGCTGGAACCGAAAAATGGACTGCATTTTCTTAAAAGACAATGTGACTGAATGTGACTGAAGCGCGGGCAAAGTTTGCACAGAAATGTACGATTTTTCCCACCCTCATCGACCTTGTCATAAAACTTGTTTAAATTATCACACGACGCCTCCTTGTTGCTTTGTCGTCTACATCAGCCTTTCTCAAACTTCTTTGACCTGAGGCCCAGTCAAGGCATACTTTGGGGTCATAGGGCCCACCTACATGAACCCACCCCCTCCTCCCACCCCCCATCAAATTGTAATGATATCACAATTATTATTATTTTTATACTATATTGAGTACTGCTTTACTAATGTAAAATATAATTAAGCCTACAATAGTTTCATTGTTTTTGCATTGTTGCATGATGCTTGCATGAGAAATACTTCTCAAAACAACAGCAATTATATAGGTGTCGTTGTTTTGGGATGTTTCCCTCATGCAAGCATCATACACTGATAGAGTATATGCTATTTAATTACTTTCATTTGAATGCCTGAATGTAAGAATTCGGGAAACACAATATCAGCTTTTACCATTTCTGTTGTTTACAAGTTTATGTAAATCACATAAAACATGAACTGTTTACATACTACTGTACACAATAATACTGTGCCCATTCATTCACATATATTAAATATCAGGCGTCTTGTTTACACATTTAAACCATATTTGCACTTCGAATTTCGACTCCAAATTGTAGTAACTACATCTACAAAGTCTAAGGAAGATAACCAGGTAGTCTTTTCAAAGATTACGTCGATTTTATGAGAACGCCAGCCCTCAGAAAAGCAGTAACTATTCATTCATTCACTTCCTTTTTTCTAGCTCGCAAAATCGCGGTTGTTCTGTTTACACATTAAAACCATATACACTTCAAATTTCGCCTCCAAATTGTAGTAACTACATCTACGAAGTCTAAGGAAGATAACCATGTAGTCTGTTCAAAGATAAGATAGATTTTGACAGAACTACAGACCTCGTGAAAGTAGGACCTAAAATGACTCCATTTACTTCATTGCAAAATCGCGGTTGGTCTGTTTACACATTAAAACCATACTAACAATTTACATTTCGACTCCACATCGTTGTAACACCATACCAAGGGTCTTAAGAATTGAGTCAATTTGGCTGATTACGCTTTTTATTTCCAGGGCGTCAGCTCAAAAAAGCAGTGGCTATTGCTAACGCATTTATTTTCAATGCTTAGCATGTTAGCTAACATTAATAGGTTTGTATATGTGCTAACGCTTACTTGAACGTTCCCTATTGTGGCTTGTGGGGTAGAATCTAACTTGTTGACACGTTTAACATTACTGTTTACTACTTTGTGTAAATCACATGACTGTAATAAACTGTAACTTACTGAGAGCTAAGATAATTCTGATTCTGACTGCCAAGTAACATCCAAACAGTGTGATGAATGGCCATCACGTAAAGCATATGACAACAGCGCCCGTCTGTATATGTGAACGAGACGTGAACGGTACTGTTTTTTATTTTTTAATAAACCGCCTGTAGACTTTCACAGTTCTCAATGCTTCGGTTTACATGTAGATACCCTCATTATGCTACGGTGTAAGTGTGTTGCTATTTGGAGCCTTGGTAGCAATTTATTTTTACTCTACGTTTAGTTCAAGCATCGTTGTTTGGTGGGTCAGGTAACGAGCCGTTGAATCACAGCACAGCACCCAGAATGCATTGCAACACACCGTCATGAAGGGACTCATCGTTCGGTCGGCTTTAAATACCATAGAACCTATAGTAATTTAACCTATAGACAGTTGAATTGATTGTGGAAGCTTGCCACAGACAGTAACTTGAACAGTAGTGTGGTGTGAATGTGTATAATATCTGAATGAATGTGTGTTTCTCAGTGTTCTATATATATATCAATAATCTATACAACTGTATATAAGACTAAGTTTGAATGGAGCTAGCTGGGCATTGAACTGGGCTGGGACTGGGAAAAAAAAAATATATATTTTGAAATTACCTGAATAAACATGGATTCACTTTTGGTGCTGGCAAGGCATTGAACTGGGCTGAATGGATTTGGAAAATATATATATATATATTTTAATGACCTGTATGAACATAGATTGGCTTTGCGCTCTGCCATCTTTTTTTACATGACCTTTACACTTGGTGCTGGCAAGGCATTGAACTGGGCTTCATTCAAGGATTCCAACGGTACTTCATTTATGAAAATCGGACATACGGGTCAAAAGTTACATGCACACACCTTACACAGACAGCCCAGCCCAGCCCATTAGACAGTGCCAGATGGCTTAAAACTCTGCCAGGTGCAAGCTTAAACAATTAGAGCTGTGATGTCACAATCAGAATTAGAATCCTGAACATTCCGCCGTTCATTTCAATGGGGCCGAAAAACGGGAATAACGTGAAAACGACAAGGGCCAGCGACACGAAAGTAACAAGCTCCCTACACCGGTTCGGGCCTGAATTTTTGGAGTTTGGACCGTCGATAGCTCAAACGGTCTAGGAGCAGTAGTTAGTACAAAAAGTGGGTGAAAAAGAAGATATAAGTAAACTTAAGAAGAACAATAGTGACTTCGCCATGCTGTGGTCTTGCTGGATCAAACCCACTAATGAGTGATAGAGAAAGATGGGGATAGAGAGAGTATGTGAGAGAAAGAAGGAGGGAGAGCATGAGGTAAAACTGAGAGAGAGAGATTAATTCTAAAAGAGCTGCTATGAGCATACTTGATAGTTGTGCTACACTGTGATTTTACCTGACAGCCCTCATAGCTTCCATTGGGATGCGGTGTCACAGGCACAGAGGCTGGGATTGATTTTCTGAGTCTGGCCTCGTACAGTACGAGCGGGCGTACAGGGTTTCATAACAGCTCCATTCTCCCTCCGCCTGACACTCTCCGTGCCGCCGCTGTGCGTCTGAAGCCCAACTTTTGCAGAATAATAAATAACATCATCCACTTTGGGGTAAACACTGGCAGATGTCTCCCAGCGTCACTACCAGCCTCTCTCCGCTCCCTCATGGTGTTTGTAAGCCACAGCTGAAAGGAGTGGGTTTGTGGATGTTTAACATTTCTACATTCACCAGCAATGTCGGCCTTGGTACAGCTGCACAATGCAATGTTCCTATCATGGTGTTCATGCACTGTTATCAGTGTGTGTAGCAGTGCACCAAGACTCTATACCAACACATACTCAAAAGCCCAAAGCCTATGAAATACTAAAAGAAGTCTTGATAGGAACAGCATGCCGATGTTTATGTTATGTTCAGCTATTTCATGTTTAAACTGTTATTACGATATGAGGACATAACGTGTGGTCCTATTCTGTTCTATACAACAAAAACAAAGTCTTACACTATTGTTCATCATAATGAAATGCTAGCCAAATAAGACACCAATAAAAGCCAACTGTTCTCGTCTTGATGTTGTGTGTGTTATGTGTGAGAGAGAGTGTGTGTTTACATGAATGTGTCTTAACACTATCATTTATATTTACACAAGCACAGACAGACACAATACATTATGAGACACATTACACACAGTACAAAAAATTATACACACACACACTCCCACTCAGTCCAAACAGGTTGAGATTCAGCAGTGGGCTTCAAAGAGCAGTTTTGGCCCAGGGCTAAGAATCTCACCAGGCATTTCATCTGTATGTGTGAGTCTCTCCCACCAGTCTTTTGTCCCCTGATCAAAGGTGTGTGTGTGTGTGAGCGTGGAGCCAGCGGGAACATTTAAGCCTCCCGAGGAGAACTTGTATCCTGTCGATATCCAGAATCAATATTGCACCCACTATCACACAAACACACACACGCACACACAAAAACAAAGAGAGACAATAGAGACAATGGCCCTAATTTATCAACAGAGCGTAGAAACCAGTGTGGATCTGAGCAGACAAATCATCTCACGACGGGGCTTATGTGTGATTCATGAATTGTTCGCATCACTCCAATTCCAGCATAAGACTGAATGTGTGGTAAATGTTGCTGCTGAAAACAAGCGTAATTTAGGCTAAATATCACACCCCAATACATGCTCATTTTAGAGGTCTCACCCCTAAAATTTACAACATGAAGAGACGTCCAAAAGAGAAACATTTCTGACCTGGGATAGCCACAGTGACGTTGCATGTCCAGTTGAAACTTGTTAATTTAGAATTGCGGGAAACTATAGCAATTTAAGAGCAACAGACTTTATTTTCGCAGAGAGAACACATAAAAATACATTCATTACGAAACCATGCGGCACCTGCCATTTGTCACTTGGGAAAAAACATGTATGACTGTTGCACTTTCCAAAGCGAAACTAATTCTCTCCACATGTGACTATCCTACAACAGACAGACTGAGGAAGTCATTCATCCCCAGGGCCATTGAACTGTTTAATGCATCACTTAAGGGAAGAGGAGAAATAGACTTCTCTGCATAGTCTGTCTGCCTCTTCACCACCTCCAATGTCTTGAACTGTCTGTCCACTAGTCACTTTACATTTGTCTTCTGCCTCACTGTTTGCGTGCTGTATTAGCACATATGCACAACCCCTCCCTCCATGCCACATACCTTTCTTAATATAGTTATTTATATATAGATATATACTGTAGACTTTATTCTTGCACTGTTGCACTGTTTGACTTACTCATTTGCACCATCACCATGACACTCATTCACACAGAGCACCTTACCTTACCTTATGCACAGAGGACCACAGGCTCAGTCCCTGCTTCAGTCATTGCAAGGGCACCTGATTGATTATTCATTGATTATTATGCGGACACTGTTTTTTATAATTGATTTTGATTAAGTTTTATTTAGTATAATTTGTATTTTGTATATTTAGTATATTCTTTATCTTCTACAGTCCTTATTGCTTAGTTGTGTTTTTTATATTATATACTTTTAATTACTTTTTCTGCTGTTATTGAATGTGTGTGTGTGTGTTGTCTGTATGCAACTGTGACCTTGAATTTCCCCTAGGGATCAATAAAGTATATCTATCTATCTATCTATCTATCTATCATCCTTAGCTATCAAATGTGGCGACATTATGGACAGTAGGCTACAGATGTGCAGGAAAAGTCTTAGGTCCAAGATACTCTATGAATTCATCTCTTCCAATGTACAGTCTTCTGCAGATTTACTGCTACACCCTGATACATGCCGCCTCAAAAACAAAAACTTGTGTACACGAGTTGAGACTTGACGAGAGATTCGGGCGTAGACTCCGCTCACGTTCAGATTGATAAATGCCATCCATGCTTTGCGTGGAAATGAGCGTACGCCTGTCCTACGCCTGCTTTATGTTGTGTGTTCATTTCACACACACACGCACGCACGCACGCACACACACACAAACACACACATACACACACAAACACACACACACACACACACACACATTGTAGAGGACAAGAGTAAGAGCAGTATCCTACTGATGTGTTATTTCATAGCATCCTCTCTGCCTGCACCAGTATAAATGGTCAGTCTGAATAGAGTGGAGTGGTGAAAAAAAGATAATTTCTGTAAGAACATTGTTTAATTAAATTAGGAAAGTATAATACAATGACAAATGTGGTTTAATTATCACACTGTTACACAGCTGCATTACAACTTTCTCTGTTAGCCAATATTCTAACACACATACATACACATACTGTACAATGTTCTATATTAGAGACTAACATACTAACATAACATACAAACACATAATAACACAGCAGGCAGTTAAGATATCACAACTAAAACACATGTACACACACATACATTTACAATTTGGAACTGAGGACTGAAGCAAGAGTGAAAAGTCATTTTTTAAGAGCTTGTCCTTGTGTCATTGCTACTCAATGTTACCCATGATGCAGACTTAATCTGTTTAACAAATGTCAAACATGATTGTACACACACACACACACACACACACACTCTACTCTCAGTGGAAAAGCACACAGTGGCTTCTCAGCATGAAGTGTCATTGGGGACAGTTCTGACATTCTTTTCTGTGTGATATTCCTCCCTTCTCCGCCAGTGAGGTTGCGCACACACACACACACACACACACACACACACACACACACACACACACACACACACACACACACACACACACACACACACATACACACACACACACACACACAGCCAGTGGGGCTGCACACACACCTACCCACACACATTTACATAGACACGCACACACACTCACATACACAGTCCGAGAGACTGCCTACTCTGGTCCTGGATGTTGCATTTTATGTGGCTAACATTTTCATTATGTTCAACCGCACTCTTACATTCTTACATTCACACACACACACACACACACACTCACACAGATACAATAACTGCTTTCAGACATAGATACAATAGCCTGACATGTCCTCAGCACTATATGCAAATCGTTCTCAAACAGATGTTCGACCTTTCGGGTGATTCAGATATGATGCGTACATGCGGATATTATGTGAGAATGCCACCCACGCACATGGACAGAATCCCCACGTGGTTGAGTGAGGGGGGGGGTCTTGTGCGGTGTGGGATATGACGGTAGGGCAGGTAGTGGCTTGTGCGGTGTGGGATATGACGGTAGTGCAGGTAGTGGCTTGTGCGGTGTGGGATATGACGGCAGGGCAGGTAGTGGCTTGTGCGGTGTGGGATATGACGGTAGCGCAGGTAGTGGCTTGTGCGGTGTGGGATATGACGGCAGGGCAGGTAGTGGCTTGTGCGGTGTGGGATATGACGGCAGCGCAGGTAGTGGTGGCAGCGATTAATGGGATATGACGGTAAAGCAGGTAGTGGCAATGCGATTGTGGGATATGGCGATAAGCGCAGGTAGTGGCAATGCGGTGTGGGATATGGCGGTAAGCGGCAGGTAGTGGCAATGCGGTGTGGGATATGATGGTAGCGCAGGTAGTGGCAGGTAGCTCACAGCCACAGCGCATTAGAGAGGCCGTCGTCATCATCATCATCATCATCATACAAAAAAATTGCACCAAACCCGAAATTAAAAATGGCACAAAACAAACCCAAGTGTCAGTTTGTCAGTAGCCTATAGGCCATGGTTAAAAGTGTGAAAAACATGTGACATGAGTGAACAAAAGTGTAGTATGTGACCAAAAGTGGCATTGACAACAACGACAACACGTTACATAGCGCTTTTCTCGACACTCTAAGCGCTGATGGCACAGGACTAAAGGCTCACAGGTTTGCGTACCATGGTCCCTGTCCGTTGCCGTGGTGGTAAAAGGGCTCTGACCTCCACACTGGACCATGAGGAGGGTTCTACTGGACGGGCCTGCAGAACTGGCAACCTCTTGATCACCTGCTGCATGTGCATGTTGGGGTCGAGGAGCCGTTTGTTGAGTTGAGTGCTCTCCTTTTCCAGTGTGTGTTGAAAGAAACGTGTAGAATCAACTAACGCGCCCGCAAAGCATCCCGGGAAGGCGGCGCTGTATTTGAAAAAATGCTGCGCGTCAAAAAGCTGACCGATGCCCATCTTTTCGCAAATTAATCCGTTGAACGTGACGCGACTATCAAATGAAAGCACAAGGTTGTTGTACCACAATGTTGCCTATCGGGATATGTTGTTCAGATATACGGCCCAATGTCTTGATATGCACAGAACACAGAAGTAGCTATTGATTCCTTTGCTCTCTCCCACACAGACATACAGACTTACACACACTCATGCATTTTTACACACACACACACACACACTCAGAAATTTACACACACTCATGCAGATTTACACACACACACACACTCACACAGATTTACACACACTCACACAGATTTACACACACAGATACACCTGCGCCCGCTCCTCTCAGCAGTCAAGCACAGTGTAATCTCACTGAAAATCAAAGGCACACAGGCAGGCGCTCAGGGACAGGAGTGTGTGGGTGTGTCACTGTCAGCTGCAAGTCTGTATGTGTATATGTGACTGTGAGTGTGTAAGAGACTATGTGATGTGTGCATGCACGACTGTGTGTATGTGTAAATGTGTGAGTATGTGAGTGATTGTGTGTGTGTGTGTGTTTAGTGAGGGGTGGAACAAATTAAGGAAAAGACAGAGACAGAAAGTGGATATTGAAGCATGAAGCTTTCATATTGTGAGGAGAATCGACATCAATGGCATTATCCACAGTCAAAGACGGATCAAGGTAAATCGACATCTGTTCCACTGCCTGCTCACCGTGTGATTATGTGTGTGTGTGTGTGTGTGTGTGTGTGTGTGTGTTCATGCTACTCAGGTGCTCATCTGCTTCTGCATGGTTGGTGATCTCTCTCTCTCTCTTTCTCCCTCTCTCTCTCTCACACACTAACACAATTTACGTTACAAAACATTCTGTGTGCGTTCACTGCAGGAGAGGCCACAGGTTACAGGGGCTACAATGACAGCAGAACAGCACAATGTTTTTTAATGTGTGTGTATGTGTGTGCATATTAGTAAATATGTGTGCAGGTGTGTGTGTCTGTCTGTTTGTGCTTACATATGTGTGTGTGTGTCTGTTTGTGCTTACCTATGTGTGTGTGTGTGTGTCTGTCTGTCTGTTTGTGCTTAAATATGTGTCTGTGTGTCTGTTTGTGCTTACATATATGTGTGTGTGTTTGTCTGTTTGTGCTTACATATATGTGTGTATGTGTGTTTGTGCTTACATATATGTGTGTATGTGTGTTTGTGCTTACATATATGTGTGTGTATATATGTCTGTTTGTGCTTACATATGTGTGTGTGTGTGTGTCTGTTTGTGCTTAAATGTGTGTCTGTGCTTACATATGTGAGCAAATGTGTGTATGTGTCCACGCACATTTGTTGTGTGTGTGTGTGTCACTGCTGTACAGTGACAAATACTTTAAAAGCCCAGTCTGGTGCAGCTGTCCTTAGGCTCATGGTGGGTGATCCCCTCCATGTGTACAAGAAGCACACAGTAGGGTGTTAGGGGACTGTACTGGTGCCTACTGTGTGTGTGTGTGTGGTGTGTGTGTGTTTGTGTGTGTGTGTGTGTGTGTGTTTGTGTGTGTGTGTGTCTGTGTTTGTATGTGTGTGTGTGTGTGTGTGTTTCCAGTGGGGTGTGGGTGTTCCTACAGGGTCGAACAGCAGGTCGCTTTTCATGAGGGCTGCCTGTGATGTGTGTATCAAACACACACACCAGCAAACCAATACAAAAAAACACCACAAGCCCTACAAACTAACAACACCTGGGGTGGCAGAGGGAGAGAAAGAACGACAGAGAGAGAGAGAGAGAGAGAGGAAGGGAGAGAGAGAGAGATGCAATGAATACAAACAGCATAGAGCATGGAAAAAAAAACGTTGAGAAGTAGTGACAGAACACAAGTAAGTCTAAAAATCTGAGAAGTAGTGACAGAACACAAGTAAGTCTAAAAATCTGTACAATCTGGAGAGGTGGAAAAGAAAAGAGTGAGCATGAGGAAGCAGAAAAGGAGGGAGAGATAGAAAAGATGGAGGGATACAGAGAGAGAAGAGGGATGGTAAATGCCGTCAGACTGTTGATTTCCTGATGCTGAAACACCACTAGGCTTTGAATCACAAGCAAAATATGTTTCCCCATAAATACTGTGGTTCTCTCCCTCATCCTAGCAATTAGTGTTTCACACTCTCTCTCGCTCTCTCTCTCTGACACACACACAAACACTTGTTACATTCCAGCACACATACACAGATGAACCTCCTCCACCCCCAAACACATCTTACAAACACACACACGCACACACACACACACACACATCTGTAAAAACTGGAACTGAGGACTAGAGAACTAGAGAGAGTACAGACAAAAGGAAGAAGATGACTAACAGAAAATGGCCACCAACTTACACACACATACGACCCCCAACGAACACAAACCACACAGATACCAGCAGTCTCTCACACACATACAGCTCCAGTTTCTATTAACCCCCTTTCAAGACCTTCACAAGACACAGACAAACACCTGCATTGTGTGGTACCTTTTACACACGTACACACACACACACACAACATTGAGCCGTGCAATACACACACACACACAACACTTAGCCGTGCAAGACATTCACACACACACACAACACTTAGTCGTGCAAGACAAGCACGCACACACACACAACACTTAGTTGTGCAAGACACGCACACACAAACACACAACACTTAGTCGTGCAAGACACGGCACACACACACACACACACACACACACACTTAGCCGTGGTAAGACACGCACAACACTTAGCCTTAGGCAAGACACTCACACACAATAATAATGCAAGACACGCACACACATAACATCTTAGGTCAGGCAAGACACTCACACACACACACACACAACACTTAGCCGTGCAAGACACTCACACACACACACACAACACTTAGCCGTGCAAGACACTCACACACACACACACAACACTTAGCCGTGCAAGACACGCACACACACAACACTTAGCCGTGCAAGACACACACAACAACTTTAGCCACAACACACGACACACACACAATGGTTTCTAGCCGCAAAGACACACACACACACACAACACTTAGCCGTGCAAGACACGCACACACACACACACAACACTTAGCCGCAAGACACAAGACACACACACACACAACACTTAGCCGTGCAAGACACGACACACACACACACACAACACTTAGCCGTGCAAGACACTCACACACACACACACTTAGCCGTGCAAGACACACACACACACACACACACACAACACTTTGCTGTGCAAGACACTCACACACATTAACACTTAGCCGCGGCAAGACACGCATTACCACACACACCGCACACACACACAACACTTAGCCGCGGTAAGACACCTTTCACACACACACACAACACTTAGCCGCGGCAAGACACGCACACACACACACACACAATACTTAGTCGCAAGACACGCGACAATAATAATAATAACACTTAGCTGCAAGACACTCACATACTAATAATAATAACACTTACTGCAAGACACGCATTAATAATATCAATAATAACACTTAGCCGTGCAAGACACGCACACACACACACACACAACACTCTTCCCATTATGCCAGTTAAAAGTCATGAGTTTTGTTGGGCTCCTGCATTGGGGGCCATGAATACTGTAAACAAGCTGCGCCTTTTCTCCCCACTTCCTTCCATCACTCCGTCTCTCCTTCCATCGCTCCATCTCTCCTTCCATCGCTCCGTCTCTCCTTCCATCGCTCCGTCTCTTCTATCACTCCATCTCTCCTTCCATCGCTCCATCTCTCCTTCCATCGCTCGTCTCGGGCCCTTCCATCGCCCGGCTTCCTTCCATCACTCCATCTTCTTCCATCGCCCGCTTCCATCTCCTTCCATCGCCTCGCCTCTCCTTCCATCACTCCATCTCCTTCTATCACTCTGTCTCTCTTCCATCGCCCATCTCCCTCTTCCATCGCCTGATCTCCCTTCCATCGCCTCCGCCTCTCCATCACCCATCTCCTTCTATCACTCTGTCTCTTCTATCAGCCCGCCTTCCTTCCACGCCTTCCATCTCCCTTCCATCAGCTCCATCTCCCTCTCCACCTCCACCTCCTTCTATCGCCCATCTCTCGGTCTATCCCTTGCCCTCTCTCCACTCCCCCTGTCGCCAGACCTCTCTCCTTTTGTTTTTCCGTCCTTCGAGAGAATCCCGTGTACTTTGAGCTTTGGCACAGAACTGAAGGCAGTGAAGCAAGAAATGCACACACACACACACACACACACACACACACACACACACACACACACACACATGACAACCACTCATGCACACAGTGATAATAAACCAGACAAAGCCCCGCTTCAGCATTCATAATATAGACTAGTGATCGCGGGGTTGGTCATGGATATTCTATCGGTGTTGTTCGTCAGAAATTAATAGGCCGAGGCCGGATAGGAAAGTGGCACAGGCAACAACAGCCGGGAATATCCATGACCAATCCCACGAACACGAAAAGTATTATTGCTTTTATACAACAATTCTACAACAAACTAAATAATCTGAAAACACCCCATTATTGTTTAAAAATGTTAATTTCATCATCGTTTTACGCATCAAAAATAGTTAATTTCAATAGACAGCATTTGGTTGCTAGGTAACCAACATTCCAGATCCCTCAGCTACGTCTTGGTGGTTTACATGTCTTCTTGAAAGAAATGTTGTATCTTACTTACATTGAGTTGACTGTGTGGTTTAATCCACAGATGTGGTGAAGCACTGTTTCGTTATGGTTTGCTAAGGAGCAACCCATTGCTTGAAATAGTGGAGAGCTGGGTGTCAAATCTTCGTGCATTGTATCGCTGGAGGATTTATTATTAGCTGTGCAAAGTCTGAGTTGAAATGTCCAGGGATATTCCAACTCATGGAACGTCTCTCGGCCAATCAGAAACAAATAAATAATTCCATAGAACCCAATTGTTGTATAAAGAGGGTGGTTCTTGATCACATTACTGTAACAACAAGCACTGGACTCGGTATAGTCAAAGGTCTGGTATGGGACACTACAAGACTTAAAGAAATGTTAATGAAATAGAAGGGATTTGCATGAGGGAACTCGTCATTGATTTCTTTGCAGCCTAAAAAACAATAACTGCACTGGGCAGAAGTCAAGCAGTTCTGCTGAAAGCCCATTTGAGCGGAGAGAGCCATCACGATCAAACAGAGAATCCACTCACAGTTAAGTCTCCCATTAAGAAACACGAGTATGCGTTTGAGTATACGGACGTGACGAGAGGAATTAAAATGTATAATTGACCACTAAAGGCACTGTGACGACTGTGTGTGTGTGTGTGTGTGTGTGGGGGGGGTCATTAATCACGCCTTGAGAGGTTGACTGTGAGGAATCATCTTTGATTAAATGTGGCTGGGAGAGTATGCTCTGTCAAGTGCACATCAATGGCCTCCTGGCCTCCAGCCATGCCCAGCCATACATATTAATCCCCCAGTCGGCTCCCCAGCATATTAACATCAGCTGCTGTACTTAATGCTAACACCAAGGCCTGCCGCCAAGAGAAGTGCACTGTGGCCTTAAAGTAAAAAAAAAACACCACCAAATATTAGGAAAGAAAATAGCTAATCATAACATTTAGAGAAATAATAATTTAGCAAGCAACAAAATGGACACTTAGTAACCAAATGAATAAATAATAAAAAGTATATAATAATAATAATAATAATAATAATAATAATAAATGACTTTGCGTATTTCTTGTCATTAGTTTGAAATTAGTTTTGAATTCAGTGTTGATTAAAGCTTATTCAGGTCCTGATTATCTCTGTCTCAGCAGAGACTGGACAGAAGGTCAAGTAGCCGCTGGAGTCTGGGATAGTGTTGGCTCTGTCACTACTGTTAGCCACACAAACAAACACACACACACACACACACACTAGTCAGAAAACACCTTGACAAGCATAGACAGCATGGGTCAGTTTCAACGAACATTTTTAGGCCTAGACTTCAGAAGTTGAACTTCAATGATTGCAAAAGGTCCTGTCTAGGTTCAATGTCTGGCCTGTGTCTAGTAAAAGGCCATATAAATTGCTTTTGTTTCTTTGCTTTCCACTAAATGTCAGCATGACGCCAGAGACTCTTCAGCTGGTGTTGCCTTGATGTGGGTTCTGTCCAGCAAATTGCTTGTGTTACCCTGTTTCCCTCAAAGTGGACATTCACACACATACACACACACACTCTGTTTCTCTCTCTCTCTCTCTCTCTCTCTCTCTTACTCACTCACACATACACACACACACACACACACACACACACTCAAACAGACACATACACACACATAAGCATTACACACACACTCACACACACACAGACACACACACACACACACACACACTCAGGCTGCTCTGGGACCAGCTCTAGCCTTTGACAGACCCTCTAGAGAAGAGAGTGGAAGAGAGGGGCGAGTGGGCAGGGAGGCTTTCGGCCGGAGCCCGGTGAATGATTGCCGAGGCTCTGGCCTTTAAGCTCCGTGGAGCCCTCCTCCTCCAGGGCCTGGGCCTTAGTGGGCCAGGAAAGCCTCCCATCCCCTCCAGAGATGCACTGGATTACCACGCAGACAGGCCCACTCGAGACGACAGGGAGACAAGACAGGTGTGTCCATCATTCTCAAGACGGAAAGAGAGAGAGAGAGAGGGATGGAGAGAGGAAGATAAATGGAGAGAGTGAGGTAGGAAGAGAAACCCTTACAGAAATATCAGGTTTCTGTCGAAGTTGCCGCAAATTTGCGATAAGGTCATATTTTCACATGCAAATTAGATTTCTGGCAAACAGTTCATTTTTGTTAATGTTGCAGCAAATTTACAGCAATGTCATTATGCAAATTAGGTTTGTCACCAGAAGCTCACTATAAGTTTGCCATTATTGGCTAAGTGTGGTGGCAAATCACTGGCAAACACATTTGCCACTAGTGGCAAACTTCTCATTGTTGCTAGAACTTTGCTGGAAGTTTGCCTCTAGCGGCCAACACTGGCAAATTTCTGACGATATTTTCTAGACAAATCACCCACAAGTTTGCTGCAAATCTGCCGCAAACATTTCATTTTTGTAAGGGAAGAAAAATAAGTCTTGAGAGAGGGAAAGAGAGATGAAAGAAAGGTCAGGGGGTTAAATCCGAAGCCAAACGGACACAGTGAAGTGTGTGTGTGTGTGTGTGTGAAGTACGGCATCAGAGGACGGCCTGTTCAAGAATTACCATTTCACACACCGGTGAATGAATGATACCACCCCAGTTCGCAGGGAGTGTGTGTGTGTCCGTGTGCGGGTTTTACATATCACACTCAGCCCCAGTTTACAGGGCATTCTGATGACAACCACTCACAGGTCTGAAGCATCTCATCAGAGGTGCATTTCAATTTCAAAACATTTTCATTGAACTTTTAAATTGGATCATCTTTGTGTAAACAATCCACTGTACAGTAACCTTCAGGCCACCAGCCATGATTGTTCACTGGAAAACTACAGAACCTCAGACTGTTTCGTGTTTCGCAAAAACATCCACAGTGAAGTCCAAGCAAGCAAAAGATAGTTTGGAAATGTTTGCCCTTGTTAGCTATTTGGAAAGCACAACAACTCTGTCTGGCTTGGACCATTTCTGATCCTCCTGAGACCAGACTCATCAAAAAGCCCTTAGTACATTTGTGTCTGTATTTGGGAGTCAAAATCAGAGAGACATTTTTTTTTTGTTATTTGTCCCTCCATTGCCATTTTGTTCCCCAAGTGAGGCAGCTTATCACCCTGGCAACAGCAGGTTAAGGAGAGCCAGGAAATCACCTGACATGTCTCACACACACGCACACACATACAGTACAGACAGACACACACACACATACACACAAACAAACCCACCTACCCACCCACCCACACACAGACATACACACATGTACAGACAAACAAACACACCCACCCACACACACACGTACACACATCATAGTTGGTTTCCATTGGCAGCTATGCAATTTCAAATTCACAGCCCTGAATATTAGACTATAGCCTGAAAACAAACACATTCCGCCGGTTTGACTACACCTTATTATGACCACCGCGCACCTTATTTACAGACAAATTGATAATTTTCTCGGTGTTAACAGAAATACCCTACTGACTCTTTGAAGAACGAGTCCCCCTGCAATCTTCTGAGACAATGCAGTCAGCTTGAGTCCCAGGCCGCCTATTGGTGTCTGCACACACCACAGCACACAAACATAAACAACATTAATATAAACCTAAACATAAATAAACGCAGTGTCGGGGTAATTGAATTTAATTTGCCCCATTGTAAAGGGGCCTGTGTGCCTCCATGGGGGCCACGATGGCTTTTCAAACGTAAACACCCCTGAGATCCCCTGAGCTCTCGATCCAATTATTTCTGCTTTGATGAAACACTACACGACTCTAATCGTAACTGGTGCCTCTCCTTCTGTGTGTGTGTGTGTGTGAGTGAGTGAGTGTTTGTTTGTGTGTGTGAGTGTCCTCGTATGTCTATGTGTGAGTGTGTTCATGCTGTGTTTGTATCTATGTGTGTCTGTCTATCAGTGGGCCTGTTTGTGTCAGTGTGTATTAAGAGTATTTGTGTGTGGGGGTGTGTGTGTGTGTGCCTCGGTAATTACAACCCCCTGGGAAGTTTAGTGGTGCCCTGGCATTTTGTGTACAGTAGCCCTGTTGAATTGTGGGTACTCGTGCCCTCAGAGGGTGGCTTTTCTCATCTGGTTGCCGCAGTGACGCGGCTGATGTGGTGCCGCCATTGCCGTGGGGATCAACTGTGGGTTGCATGATTGGCCGGGCTCTCGATAGATTCCCGCTCGTTAGCCAGTGCTCTTACGCTAATCAGCACCCTCGTCGTTTATCACGGCGACAGCTACTTCATCTTAGGGGTCCTTCTTCATCTCTCGGCGTGAATCATTCACCATCCTCTTCCTCTTCTCATTAGTCATCTTCATTTTCCTCATCTCATCTCCCTCTTCATCACCAGCGTCTGTACTGTCTACATCAACATCAGCATCACTCTGATGGTCATCATCATCACCTTTATTCAGTTGATCGTAAATATGCAGTATTTTGGAGACTGCCAGCATTTTTGTAATTTATTTTATGTTTTATCAGATAATTAAATCATGTGTAATGTATGTGTGTTTGAGTGTGTTAGACTGTATAAATGTGTGTAAATGTGTATATGTGTGTGTATGTATGTGAGTGAGAGTGTGTGTCTGTTAGATTATATGTGTGTGTGTGCTGTGCATGTTTGTGTTTGTGTGTGTCTGTGTGTATGTGTGTGTGTCTGTTAGATCATGTGTGTGTGTGTGTGTGCTGACTTGGAGGCTACTGCTCCTGGCCTCTCTGTGTCTCTTTGTCAGCAGCAGTTTCTGTTTGCTTTGCAATTTCACACTCAGCTGCTTCCCCTCCTCCCCACAGGACTGCCCAGACCTCACACACTCACACACACCACAACTCCTGTCCCCTCCACACACATACACACACACACACACACACACACACAACCAACCCCCTACACATACACACACACCACAACTTCTGTCCCTTTCACACACACCCTCTCTTACACCACAGCTCCTGTCCCCTCCACACACACACACACACACAAGCACACACACACACATACAAACTCTGCAGAAGTCCTCCTGAATCAATAATGAGAACAAGACAAGGATACCGTGAAGATAAAGTGAGAATGGTGAAAGCATGTTTAATTAATGAAAACATTGATCGGAACAATATAATGACAAGATGGTGGTTATGATGTAGGCAGTTTGTAAACAATGAGATTCTCAATGGTGAATTTCAATAGCACAGGGCCACAGAGAGAGACAGACAAAGAGAGAGAGAGAGGGAGAGAGGGAGGGATGGATGGATAAAGAGTTGCTGGAGAGGGAGGAGATAGAGTCAGATGAGGATAAGGTCTCTGAAAAGCACTGTGCCATCGAGCTGTCTGTGTGTTTGTTCAAGCATCCTAATCAAGAAGGCGCCAGCAAGTAGCCCTGGATCAATGTCTCTGCTTCAGACTCTGCTGGCCACTGCACATGGGCCAGAGCCACGCAGCTTCACCTCTCTCTCCTTCTCTTCCCTCCCCCCCCCCATTTCCACCTCTCTTCTCCTCCCCTTTCATCTCCTCACCCTTCCTCTTCCTACCACTCCATTCCCCTCCTCTCCTTACCTCCATTCCACTCCGCTCCCCTCCTCTCCTTACCTCCACTCCACTCCTCTCTTCTCCTCTCCACTCCTCCTCTACTCATCCCTTCTCTCCTCCCCTCACCTCCACTCCACTCCTCTCTTCTCCCTCTCCACTCCTCCTCTACTCATCCCTTCTCTCCCCCTCAACCCTCTGCCTGCCCTCCCCCCCCCCCTCCTCTCCCTCTCCACCCTCCCCCCACTCCCTCCCCTATCTATCCCTTTCTCCTCCTCTCCCCTCCTCTCCACCCTCCACTCCCCCCTACCCTCTCCTTCTCCCCCTCCTCCCCACTCCCCCCCCACCCCCCCTCCCTCCCCACCTCTCCTCTCCACCCACCCACTCTCCACTCCCTCCACCCTCCACTCCCTCCTCTCCACCCCTCCACCACTCTCCACTCCCTCCACCCTCCACTCCTCCTCTCCACTCCTCTCCACTCCTCCACTCTCATCCACACCCCTATGCTCTCCTCCAGGGAGACTATGGGTTCAGACCCCTTTGTTCTGCTTAAATGCCTCTCTAATGAAACACATGTGCCAGGCAGTAGGGTCTTAATAGTCTTTGTGTGTGTGTGTGTGTGTGTGTGTGTATGTGTGTGTGTGTGTGTCGTGTGTCTGTGTGTGTGTGTGTGTGTGTGTGTGTGTCTGTGTGTGTGTGTGTGTGTGTGTGTGTGTGAGCAGCGGGATCTTAATGGCTTCTTCACCACTGCAGGTGGCACCCAGGAGCCGGGCACAGGCGGCGTGGCGGACAGCTTGTCCTGGCTGGCACACCGAGACCCCCCAAGCACCCCCCTCCACCCCAATGGCGTCTGGGAAGCAGAGATGGGCCTGTAATTGCATTGGCTCATCACTCCGTGCCTGGTTGCCTGGCTGCTGTCCTGTTGTCTTCTCTGGATCCTTCCTAAGTTATCACTCTCTCTCTCTCTCTCCCCATGAGCTCACACTCATCTCTTTTTTCCTCTACCCAGGCTGTCCATCTCACTCACTCCTCTTCTCACACGTCCACTCTCTCTCTTTGTCCCTCTCTCTCCCTCTATCTCTCTCTCTCACACACACAAACTTTCCATTCCCTCTCTCTCTCTCTGTCCCTCTCTCTCCCTCTATCTCTCTCTCACACACAAACTTTCCAGTCTCTCTCTCTCACACACACACACACACACACACATACACAAACTTTCTATTCCCTCTCTCTCTCTCTCTCTTTCTCACTCTATCTATCTCTCTCTCACACACACACACACATACACAAACTTTCTATTCCCTCTCTCTCACACTCTCTCTCCCTCTCTCACACTCACACACACACACACCATTTATATTCCTTCTCTCTTTCTCTGTTTCTCTTTTCTCTCTTCCTTTTTGTTCCACATAGTTCCCTCATCCCTCTCTTTCTCCACCCTCTCTCCAACATGTTTCTCTATCACTCGTTAAAACTCTCATCTTTACAACTCTCATGTCTATCTTTTGTTTTATCCATCCTTCCATCTCCTGTCTCCTTCTCCTGGCTGTCTCCTCTCTGGTCCTCTCTGGCCCATGCATTAGCATATTGACAGGACCATTATCCTCCCATGATGAAAGCCCATGAGGCTCACTTATCATGGAGAAATGGATAACGCCAGATTTCTTGTAATTGCCAGCTTCTTTTGTTCAATGAGCATATTTTCTGCTTTTGTGATGTGTGTGTGTGTGTGTGTGTGTGTGTGTGTGTGTGCATTAAGTGCACATGCCTATACCAGTATGTATAAGTACATTTGCTATTTTGTGTGGGGTTGTGTGTGCTGTTGTTACGGTGCAAAGTTATGGCAAGCTGCCTTCTGACCGACCATCAACGTGAAGTTGTATTGCCGGCTGGAGTTATGTCTAGGCTATGCATTATTCAATTAAATCACCTCAGACACACACTAACTTCAATAACGTGTATACAGTAGCTTACATGTTTTGCAGTGCTTGCTTTTTGTTAGATTGATAGCTTTGAAACGTAGCCTAGCCTAAATGGCAATATCAAGGAATGACATATGCTGGTGCATTAAAGATAGGCTAGGCTATCAAGATTAGCCTAACTTAAAAGCCTAAACTCAACAACATATTCAGTAACAAGCGGTGCATTAGAGCATGGCTTGTAGCCTAGGATATCTTAATTCACATCACAGCCCGTAATACAAGGCTACATGTCAACTGGAAAAATTGTTTCTCATATGCTAGGCTCGCCTGCAAATGATAGCCATTGACTGCAACACAACGACACACCTTCCCACACACACACACCAGCAGCAGGAATGAAGTAATATAGAGCCTACCTTTTGTTGAACCCTGGTTAAAATCCATACCAAACAAACCGGTTTTAGAAAGCAAATCCATTAAATCTGCCACGAAGTTTTAAAACTTGCTGCCGGCTAGTCAAAACTCCCAAGTTGTTACAGGCTGTCAATTCTATCAATGCAATCCTAAAGTTTAGTGTAGCTGCGGTTTAGTGGGGAAATTAAAGCTAGTCGCAAAGCAGGCAGCTTTAAATTGCAGTAATATAAAATGACCAAATAAAGGCAACCAATCACATCCTAATCTACCTAATTTGTGTGGGAGAACTTTGTTTTATCATCTGCATTTGCAAGTTTCCATTCTATCAAGGGAAATGTATAGGCCTAGGTTACAGTGTTTAATCATAATTTTGAAAAGACCTACACACATCATCAAAATGTATTCCTGATTTCATGATAATAATGCAAATACTGCTTCATATATATTAAAACATCAAAACACTCTCATTCTTAATTCTGACATCTGTCAGAAGTGACTGTCTGTGTGGTACTAGTATGAGTATGAAATACAGAAAAAATAAAAAAAAACTATAATTTTCATATGATGTTGATAAATGTGAAGCCATTTTATCATACACTGTAAAAAATAATAAGTAATGGTTACTTGAAAAAAGGGTGGAAACTCGTTGCCTTAAATAAGTTAAGTAAACAAAACTTTTCTCTTTCAAGTTATGTTTACTTGATGTCTACAAGTAATGCTTACTTAGAAGAAATTATCCTTACTTAAGACTTTAAAGTTCTGGTTACTTACTTCCAACTAGTAAAGTTTACTTCATGCCCTCAAGTAAAGCTTACTTGAAACAAAGTTGTATTTACTACTGTTAAATGAGTTACCCTTACTTTGAGTTGTAAAGGGTAATTTATGTTGGTTAGTAAAGTTTACTTGCAGAATATACACAAATAGTTGGCACTATTAGATTAGATAACTTTATTGTCATTTTGCAGAGTACAAGTACAAAGACAACAAAATGCAGTTTGCATCTAACTAGAAGTGCAAAAAGCAGAAAAATGCAATGTGATATACAAAGACAGGTGGTGCATAGACAGGATAGGAAATATGCGGTGTAAACAGTAGTATACAGTTGGTTTACAGAAGGTGGTTTAGAGTAATATAAATTAGGTATAAATATGTGCAGTGTATTAGCAGAATAAATATGGATATATTTGGTATGAACCATATAGACATATATGTACAGTATACAGCTATGTGCAGTGTGGTAACAGTACTGTAGTGCAGAAACAGTAACATTATAACAGTAGTAAGAATACGTGTATGTGCAGGATGAATAGTATGAAGAGCAGTAGAAAATGGAATGGCTATATGTGTAATTACAGTATGTACATTTGTAAATAAATAGAACACTATGGGTGGGATAGGGTAGTGCAATTGTCCAGGGGGTGGGTGTCCCCGTCAAGGTTTTCGTGGTCATGGTGGACACCTCAACAGGCACAGGCAAGGGGCATCGGGCGGGGGCTTAGTTGGTTGGTTGTCACGGGATGCACAGCTAGAGTTCAGTAGGGTGACAGCCGCGGGGAAGGAGCTTCCTCTGAACCTGCTGGTTTGGGTGCAGAGAGACCTGTAACGCCTCCCAGAGGGAGTGGGGTGAACAGTCTGTGGTTGAGGTGAGAACAGTCTTTGATGATGCTGCGGCACGCAAGAAAGCATCACTTGCCCTGGATGGCCTTGATGGTGGGGAGTGAGGAACCCGGTGATCGTTGGCCAGTTTTCACCACCCTCTGCAGTTTTTTCGGTCGTATTCTGGTGGTGTAACCTCCATGTTTCAATCAGTAGTGTTTGAGCAACTGACCTCTGACTTCACATCCAAACAAGCACAACTTACATGTCCAGTTCATTGCTCTGCATTTTCAGTTTTCCAACTGCAAAAGAAAAAAGAGGGCAAAATTATTATCAATATGCATCTATTGGCCATGTTTAACTAAAACAGCTGATTAAGTTTATCACATTAAATGTTAATTTAAATTATTTCTCCAGAGACCTAATTAATACTGTTAAGCTAAAAATATTATGATTTGGCAACTTAATTTTCTCTATTGCTTCAGGCCTAGTACATTTTATCACAATAGAATTTAAAATGTCAATCATACGTTGGAATTATATGATGCCATTTTGCACCTCAATAACGGCACATTAGTTTCAAATTCACACACTGCAACCTAAGTCCTCTTGCTAAATCACAACGAAAGATTTTAGATAAAAGACCATGGCTTTCTCAGTCAGTAAGGTTATGAGTCCAATTATCCTAATTGTTTTATCAATACAGTAGGAATATCGACGTAAACCATACACAGTTTAATCTTTACACGTTTTGAATCAACTTAGCATGCTAGCAAGCATTTCTCATGAGAAATGGCTAGCGTTAGAACTAAACTTCATTAAGAGAGCTCATGAAGACAACTGCTATTGGCAAATTTATACAGCCTAGTTTTAGACCCCAGGCGCCACCACTTCCTCATAACTTCGATAACAAAAAATATCAAAGGGCTTGAATACCTAGAATATTTGTTTTCTGCTCAGCATGGTCTGAGGCAGTGTTAACAAAGATCTTTGGTGTTAACTCGTGTAACCGGCAGACTAACTGCTGTACCAAGTTTGTCCTCCTGTTCTCACCGTAGCTCCTCTCTATCGGTCACGCCCTCCAGTTAGCTTGCAGGTGGCTATGTACTCATTAGCGTCAATGGCACTTTCTATAAGACCGGCACCGGAGGTGGGCTACAAGTAAGTGATCCCTAGGCTCCGTACGTCCTCCTACACTGTGTTCGCTGTGCTGTCACCTATGAAGGTATGTGCCAATGCTCCTTTTCACTGCAAACATGTTATTTTAGCCAGCTGTTTTAAAGTGCAACTGTTTGACAACAGGTATTTGGCTGTGTACCAGACGCTTCGGGTAGTGTTTTGTTGATCTACCGAAGGTATTTACAAGCACTACACCGTAGGTGATTGAACTGTATGGTCCTTTTGTAAAATGCCTTCACGCACATTCACAGCATTGTCTTTAACGTAGGTCTTGACTGAAAAGACGCCGTGTATGCACAGCAGGTTGCACTTTCTATTGGGAGATGCGTTAAGGTAACATTGGCTGTATATCTCAGTAAGGTTTGCCATGTAATATGTGTGTGCATGTGTACATATGTATGTTTATATGCATGTTTACAGTAACTGGATCTACTATAATGTGTCATGTTTCGCTGTAAGTCCTTGTGATTTAACTAGCCAATAACCTTTTATTATGTTGTATGTGAGCTATGCTTGTGTGTGATTTTATGTAGGTTTGCGTACTGGAGAGATACCAGGGAGTCCCATTTCCATTCATGTTGAGTGCTGTATTCCTAGAGATTGCCACTGCTGCTTTGCCTCCTGTAGATTTAAGTAATTGTAGCTCTTGCCTCATTTTGTTTTCTTTATTTTGTTTTGTTTGTCCGATTGATTTGGCCTAAACATAGAGGCGTGGCTGGTTTCATTTATTTGCCCTCCGTCGTGGTGTCGGCAACAGGTGTGGTATTGGCTGCCCCAGTATTTTGCTGCGTAATGTGTGATGGTAGTAATGCTAACATCTAGCTTTCTTGACCCAGCCAGTTATTGCCAATAGCAACCATATCTTCCTTCTCCCCTCCAGAGAAACAGAGTGTTGCAGCTGTTCAGCGGGGCAGGTCGCCCGGATCTGAGTCCTCCTCTTCGTGTACTTCACACAGTATTTGTAGTGGTAGCGTGCACCTCACTATTTGCAGTGATCACTCTTTGTAGTACCTGTGCCTATCGAGCGTGTGTGTGTGTGTGTGTGTGTGTCTGTGAATAGGCAACAGAATCCGCAGCAGCTGGGTGGTGTGTCGGTCTCACTCCTCTTCAGGACAGGTAACGGCTCCCGAACAGCTGATCAAATTAACCCTACTTGATTACATGTAATATTCCTGGTGGCAGCCACTACCTTCCTCTTGCTGGCCTATTGGGCCTAATATGTACTACACTCCATCCCTGAGAATCAAACCCAAGACTGACTTTTTAACTGAATTGCTTGTGAATAAATTGTTTATTTTTTCATTGAAATACCACGATCTCTGTCATTACTGGCTTATCTGTGTGCGAGAGCCCTCTTGTCTAAATCAAGGTGTTGGAGGTCTAGCTAAAATACATCTTGGTGTGAAAGGCCCCAAAGTAGGCGTAGTCGAAGCACTCTATAGTCAAGACTCTTGTCATCTGACTCCCGTGGTCACACTCGCATAACTGCTATCAGTTAGCTGCAAACTGTTAGCAGCTAAGCGATATATAAAACCCTTAGCAAGTTGAACTTAACATTACCCCAGTTGTTAATGAAACCGAATGTACAGTTTTGCACAAATGCTGTTAGTTCAACCTATACTGTAAACATCTGACACATTAATACATACTGTAAACTTACGGACAGAGCAAGTCACTGGTGAAGCTGTTACACTCCCATCCCAAAAGTCAGCCACACCGTAACACTGCCGACCGTTGGCTGTGGAATCAGAATGCTCCCTCTGCAACTGTGGCGTGTGCACTGCGTGAGTCCAGTTTACTCAGGTCTGAGTTGTGAAGCTTACTCGTGTATCTCAAGTTTTAGACCCCATTGTTGCAAGTTCGGCACATTACTAATGTTACTCTAGTAAGAACACTAGGTCAGCCTATAGTAAGTAAAGTATACTTGTGTTACTGCAGTAAGATGTAGTGTTATTTTTTACAGTGTAGTGAGTCCAATAGGGTTAATATTGCTTACATTTTAAGTGAAAGTTAGCATTGTTATCATAACATCGTGCTATAAAATAGAAGTTAAGGTATTTTGCCTTAGTATGACCGATTGTCATTTTGTAGACAATACTAAGGCAGAATACAGTAACTTCCAAAAAAGGGTCAAAGGTCAAATTTGAGTTCAATTTTTTTTTTGTAGATAGGTTAATACAGGTATACACTACAACATGTGAAAATTACAATATTATACCTATTACTCAATTGTCAGGACATTAAGATAACTTTAAAGTCATTTTTCTCAGTTTCACACTCTGGTGAGTTAAGGTCTTTTGCCTTAGTAGGGCAGTGTGTGTGTGTGTGTGTGATCGTAAGAGATTGCACTACACTTAGGTAGATAAGTATGTCAGGTCGAGCGCATGCAAATATTTGTTCTTCTATTTGAGTCAGGTAAGACATACATTTGCCATTTCCATGTTTTAGTATAAGTATACTATACTTATATTAAAACATGGAAATGGTGTGAGTGTGTGTGTGTGTGTGATTGTAAGAGATTGCACTACACTTTTGTGTTATATTATCCAAATGCCAAGTTTGCCAAGTCACACTGAATATGTTTGCATATGCAAGGAATAGAAATGAGAACTCCCATATACTGAAATTGCATGTATTGTAGGTAAAAATAAACAAACAAAAAAGCTTATTCAGCATAATGGAGTTACCATGAATGACTGTAAAATAAGTCACTGTGTACCTGACTGAGATGGAAAGTAAAATAAAATCTAGTCAGCAGTTAGTATAATGTGTGCTCTCTGTAGAGATGTAATGATGTAATTTGATTCACACTGTAATCACAAACTAATCTTAAGCATTGATACTCCATTGATGTTCTTAAAAATGTAATTAATCACTTTTCTAACTTTTCTAATTTTGCTAAAGGTCACAGTAGCACCACTGTGTCATCAAAGAACATCACATCATCATCATTATCATCATCATCATCATATCACTAGTGTCCTGCCCTGATCATATTTGGCAGTGCCATCCAACTTCACAGGTATGAAGAGATCTCTTCATCAACCAAAGCACAAGGCAACTCACAGAGAGAGAAGAGGCAGGTGGGATCACAGACAGCACTGCAGGTGACTGGGAATCCAGGTGGTGTCTGTAGAACATAGAGGGAAAGAGAGAGAGAGAGGGGGAGAGAGGAGAGAGAGGAGGAGAGAGAGAGGGGGAGAGAGAGAGAGAGAGAGAGAGGGGGGAGAGAGAGAGAGAGAGGGGGGGGGAGAGAGGGAGAGAGAGAGGGGGAGGGATTGGAGAGAGAAAGGGGGGGGGATTCGGGTGGCTCAGTGTGATCTAGAGCACAAAGGCATGGGGGCAATGAGGCATGAGGGCAATAAGGCATGGGGGCAATAAGCTTCTCCTCTCATCCCTGCTAAAGCTCTGCTCTGGGGGATTCTAACGTGAGCCTGCTCACCGGTCGCTCACACTGATGACACAGGAGGGAGACTAACCCTGACGAGCGTCCCCTGCTAGTGCCAAGGTTCCTACGCAGTATGGAAAACCTGGAAAAGTGTGGAATTTGATTTTAGTTATTTCCAGGTCTGGATAAGTATCGAAAAAAGAAACAAGGGTATGGAGAAATATTTGTGTTTCCAGACTATTGCATTTGCAGTACTAATCACTTCACTCAGGCCATAATGAACCATTCCTACTGTTGTGTAGATTAACTGTCAGTCCCCATCATCAAGATACAACTATGATACAACTAAAAATGACCCAGCTAAATGGAAAAATATTAAGTGTCATTTTTTAATTCACTTCAGTTGTCCATACCCTTGTTTTCACCGAGTTATCCCAAACCAGAAGTGGCCACAATGTCGAGATTATGGTCAGAAAAATCAACCGAGAAGTTTGGAAATTTGAGTATGGAAAAAAGTATGGAATTTTGAAATGCAAAATGTGTAGGAACCCTGTAGTGCTAACTAAACAAGTAGGCAAGACATGATTACCACCTAATATACACACCCTCGGTCTGTTGCTGTCAGTTACCATAGGGCATTAAGTTCTGTCAGTGTAGGAGAAGTCTGAGTGTGTTGTTTTGCTTGGGTTTTTGTCAATGCATTGCCCATTCTGTGGAGGAAGAATCTATTAAAAGCATAAAAAAATACACCCATCCTAACTGATCTTTTAAACCGTAGACAATTCTTGAACAACTGTTAAATAATGGAAGTATTAATTCATTAACAAATTAGTATTGTAATTAGTATATTAGTATTTCTCAAGTATTAAAAGCAATGTATAAACATATTTTAGATATACCAGTAGGCTAATTTACTATGAACAAACCATTTATAACTGTGTGTACAAATGCTTTACTGATGAGAATTAATGTAGGAACAATGCTTTGCAAATGAAGACAAAGCATTTAGTAATAGTTTACAAATGTTTAATACATGCTTAACAGTGTGTAGTTACCAAGTTTTGTTGTAGCAGTTTCTTTACTTCAAGAACATCTGTGCCCGGGTCCACAGGATTCCGCTGGATGGAGAACACAACTGGCTGAACTTCAGACTGGACAAAGCCTGTCAAATGTGGGAAGTCATGTCAATGACTTGTGCCTTGATTGGGATTACTAGCCAGCTAGTGCCAGTGGGAGCGTACCTATGTTCCCCGGGTCCTATGTTCCTATGTTTTGGATGAGACCGGGGAACATAGGACCCTTTTTTAAAACCCTAACCCTAACCATTACCCTAACCCTAATCCTAACCCTAACCCCGAGCGGGGAACATTGGACCTGGGGAACATAGGGATGACCCCGTGCCGGTCAGTTACCTAAAAAAAAGTAATTATCTCATATCATTTTTATCAGTGAAGGACACTTTTGGACAGTTTTGCACTTGTTTACTGTGTAAACACTACCACAGGATGGATTTGTTGTGAAGTTAATATGACTGTTTGTTGTAGTTTAAAAACTTTTGGTTACACTTTTCTTGAAGGTATCTACATAAGAGTGATATGACACTGTCATGAACGTGTCATAAACATTATAAACAAGTCAAGTTAGTTAAGTCAAGTCAAGACAAGTTAGGGTTAGTGTTAGTGTTAGGGTTATGACAGTGTCATGTCACTCATATGTAGATACCTTCAAGTAAAGTGTTACCAAACTTGCTTTATTTTATTTTAAAATGATGGCTAATGAATGTCTGAAGCAAACTGAAGCTTGTCAAGAGAAGTCTAGTCTGCAAGCCAGAACTGACAAGCAAAGGGTAAATAAGCTCACTAACAACCAACACGGCCTTGTCAGTTGTGCCCTGCCAATTAAACTAGTTGAAAGTTTAGATTATACAGTATATCAAGTGCAAAATCAAATCGGCTAATGCTACAAGGCACAGCTGACAAGAGCGCAAGTAGGAATGAGCTTACTAGCATCAGGCATGAGGTGTAATGAGCTTACTAGCAGCCATTATGGCCTTGTCAGCATTGCCCACTTTCCTGTTCTGTTTGCCTGTACTTGGCTTCATACATTATTTTTTGAACTAAAATATGTTTTTTATCAACTAAATAACTAACAAACAAAGAGTGTGAGAAGTCAGTCATCAGTAATGCATGGATGTTGCTCGGTTTGCAATGAGGCTGAGTGCTGTGTTACATGTACAAAACCCAAAGCAAGAAAGACCCATCAAGAGAGGAAGCAGACCTTTTTTTAGATTAGATTAGATTAGATTCAACTTTATTGTCATTGTGCAGAGTACAAGTACAAAGACAACGAAATGCAGTTTAACTGGATACACCTGCACACAGGTGCATCTCATCAGCTCATTATCATGGCCTCCTGACACACCTGGAGACAAGTAGACAGATGAACTCTTTTGCTGTCTCATGACCTCGGTCTAGTTATGTCTCACTCTTTCTCTCTTTTGCTGTCTCATGCCCTCAGTCTAGTTATGTCTCACTCTTTCTCTCTTTTGCTGTCTCATGCCCTCAGTCTAGTTATGTCTCACTCTTTCTCTCTTTTGCTGTCTCATTCTGTCTCATGCCCTCAGTCTAGTTATGTCTCAGTCTTTCTCTCTTTTGCTGTCTCATTCAGTCTCATGCCCTCGGTCTAGTTATGTCTCACTCTTTCTCTCTTTTGCTGTCTCATTCAGTCTCATGCCCTCGGTCTCGTTCTGTCTCTCACTTGTTCTCTCTTTCTCACTAGCCATCTTACAGTAGAGCTGCCACAATACTGTACATCTCTCTCACAGCTCATATCAGACAAGTCTTCCCTGTTGTTTATCACTCTTTTTTCCCTTCTCTATCCCCCTCTCATATCAGACAAGTCTTCCCTGTTGTTTATCACTCTTTTTTCCCTTCTCCATCCCCCTCTCATATCAGACAAGTCTTCCCTGTTGTTTATCACTCTTTTTTCCCTTCTCCATCCCCCTCTCATATCAGACAAGTCTTCCCTGTTGTTTATCACTCTTTTTTCCCTTCTCCATCCCCCTCTCATTCCCCTACTCTCTCGTACACATTGACCTCGTTTTTACTTCTCTTTCTCCACTTCTGTTCCCTCTCTTCTCTCTTTCATTCTCATTATTCATTCTCTTTCTCTCTTTCTCTCTCTCCATCTCACTACACCTCCCCCATCTCTACCCCTACTGCCTCTTTCATGCCCCCCCCCTTCTTGTACTTTCTCCCTCTCTCTCTCTCGTCGTCTCTCTAACACACACACACACACACACACACACAAACACACACACAACACACACACACACACACAACACACACACAAACACACTCCCTCTTTGTCCTGCCAGTGCACCGTGTGTGCTGTAAGAGTGATTTACACGGTAGCTTCACATTGAACCAAAGGCAAATATTTTGGTACTGTATGTAAGCCATGCTGTGTGTTTGCAGAGAGAAGCTAGGGAGGGTTACTCTATGATTTAATGTGTGTCTCTGTGTGTGTGTGTGTGTGTGTGTGTGTCTTTGTCTCTAACTCACCCAGGAACCCAGAAAAACACACATTCTTTCTATAATGTAATGAAAAACATACCTTTCACTGCAATGTACTGTTTGAAGCAGCACTTCACAAGGTATTAAATACAATAACAAATTAAAACATAACGCAAGGTAGAGTAATCGCTGCCTTAAGCCAAACTCCAAAATGGTGGTATATAGTATATTGTTTACATATCAAGCTCTGGAAGATAAGGTTGAAAACCGTGAATTTTTTTTTTGTTTTGAGTGCAATTTGAAAGTGGAATTACAGAGAAGAAAACGGAACACATGTCCCTCCCCCCCATCAATACTTATCTCTCCGCTTTCTACTCTCATTTAGGTGAAAGTAATTGTGAGTCCATAACTGAAAATCTCTACAGTGCCTCAAGAAACTGGCTAATTAAAGAGACTGAAAAGTCTCTGAGGTTCTCCAAGAAGGGCAGCCCCGAGCTCATCTCATGTCAAAGGACTTTAAACAACGTTGACATGTTTTTCTGCATATTCCAAATGCCAATCGATACGAGGCCAGGCTACTATAGACCGTCAATGGGAACAAGCTGGACACTACCACCCACAACTTCATCTTATTATTGGCCGGGCCTGCATTGCTTGGACGGAATATGGATTTTAGAAAGACGAATACCAGATACAGTTGCTTGAACGCTTACTGGCTAACTCCAGGTGGTCTTTTACATTGATTGTCCATGCATGAGAAGTTAAATGTAGAGTAATGCTCAGCAGTCGTACAGAAATGGTCTGATTCCATTAGTGTGCTCCCAACTCACATGCCTTTCAACATTACTTCTGAATCTTTGAACCTTGACCTCTTTGTCTGCTGTAGAACAAAAGCTGAAAGTTGGCGCGAATTTGAAAGTTTCCCCATGTTAAAGGAGAATTGCAATTTTTCACATAGATCTCTCTTTCTCAAGGTCACCGAGTACTGTCAGTACGAAATAAAACAAAAACAATCGGTTCTACCAGCCAACAACTAGAGCTGCCAGGCAGCTACAGTGCTACACTCTGGGGGCATGTTCATGGGGCAGCTACAGTGCTACACTCTGGGGGCATGTTCATGAGCCCCCATTTATGTAGACTCCATAAATTTAGATATTTTACATCATCCCATTGATCAAATGGTAGAGGCTCTTAATCGTGAATTAGGCGCTCTGCTTGACAGAGTGGCACCCTTAAAGACTAAAAAAAGGCCCTGTAGCAAACTGACACCTTGGATGAACGAAAATATCCATGATCTAAAAAAGATCATGTAGGAAAGCTGAGAGAACATGAGAAAAACTAAGTTACAGGTTCACCGTGCCATTCTAAAAGAAAAAATTGCAAATTATAATAGAGCTATTCGAATGAGAGGAGGAACCACTTCTCTAAGGTAATTGCTGAAAACAGTGGAAACTCTAGGGTGTTGTTCTCTACCATTGATAGGCCCCAGTCAGGCATCCTCTCTAAGATGCGAAGAATTTGCAGACTTCTTCAAAAAAACAAAGTCATTTCTATAAGGGGAGGCTATTGGTAACACAAGTAATATGTTTGATAGTACACCCAAAAACAGCCCCCCAAAATTAAGGTCCTTTAGCACTATTACTCAATCTGAGCTTGGTAAAATTATAACTCAAACCGCTCCTCAACATGTGTTTTAGATCCAATCCTACTACATTCCAAAAAAAGTATATGATGGCTTAGCTCTCTTTTTTTTCTCAAGGTAATAAATACCTCATTAGAAACAGGTATATTTCCAACTGCTTTTAAAACCGCTGTTGTGAAACCTTTACTTAAAAAAAGTCAAAACTTGACCATACCAATCTGAGCAACTACAGGCCTATATCAAATCTATCGTTTTTGAGCAAAGTACTTGAAAAGTTGTTTGCAATCAGTTAAATACCTTTCAACGAAAACAGTATCCTTGAAAAAAATTCCAATCAGGTTTTAGATCAAATCACAGCACAGAAACGGCTCTAGTAAAGATAGTCAATGATCTCAGACTAGCTACCGACTCAAACAAAGTCTCAATCCTTATTCTTCTGGATTTGCGAGTGCGACATTTGACACCATTGATCATAGCATCCTAATTCACCGCCTTGCAGTGGGTGGAGTCTCTCTGATAATGCTCTAAACTGGTTTTCAAACCTACATTACTGGCAGAGATTTTTATATCAGTCTAGGAGATCATGTATCTGAAAACATGACTTGCCTTTTGGGGTGTGGCCCAGGGAGCTGCCCTTGGTCCCCTGCTATTTTTTCTCTATATATGCTCCCATTGGAAGCGTCATAAGTCAGCATAATGTAAACTTCCACAGCTACGCAGATGATACCCAATTGTATCTTTCTGTGGAGCCAACTAACCAGATGGCCTTTGCTCCCTCACTGCATGCCTAACCTCCATTAATCAGTGGATGAGCAAAACTTTTTTGAAAAACTAAATGATGACAAAACAGAGGTACTTCTGGTTGGACCAAAACTAAAAAGCGAGATATTATTCTTAGTAATCCTGGGGAACTTGGCACACCAGGTCAAACCAAAAGTAACAAGCCTCGGTGTCATCTTAGATGCAGAGTTAAGTTTTAAGCCCCATATCAGTAAGGATTACTCAAGACAGCCTATTTCCATGAGAAACATTGCTTAAAGTCATGACCCCTTTTAACTCAACAAGATGCAGAAAAACTAATTGCCTTTATCACTAGCAGGTTAGGGCAGTCTTCCCAAAAACATCTAAAGTGCTACAGAACTCTGGGGGCATCACCTGTGTTTGAATGAGCCCCCATTTTCAGGTTATGTTAATTACTTACAAAGCTCTGAATGGCATAGGGAGCTTTGAATGGTACCCAAAGTGCTCCACAAACAAAGTGGGGGAAGCTACGTTTATCCCATTATGCCCCCAAACTATGGAACACCCTGCCTCTGTACATCAAGCAGAAGCGAGTTCAGTAAATATTTACACCTGTACAGGAAAAGCTTTTTTGGGGACTACATTTTTCAGATTATTCTACATCTGCTACTATTGGAGGGGCAGCCAGCCAGAACAGATGGGCTCATGAGCCCCATTTCTATATTTTTGAGTATAACATCAAAGAAAAGTGATTGATAATGACTGACTGACTATTATTGTGTTACATGCTTCAAATGTAAAGCACTTTTGAGCTGCATTCTGTGTATGAAAGGTCTCCTTTATTATTATTATTATTATTATTATTATTAATGTTAGCCCTGGGGCAAAACACTCATGGGGCATGTTCATGAGCCCCCATGTTCATGCCCCCAGAGTCATTCTCCACATTCTCCTTTAAATGTAGCCCTGAAAACATATGGGCCTGGACCTACTGTATGTTAGCAGACCAGACCAGGCCAGTGGAAAGCATGTTGGTCAACATTTGTCTCAACTCTAGCAGGAGGAGGAGGTCATGAATCATGATCCTTTCTAGCTGGGCGAGGCCATGAACCCATATAATGTGACGATCGCTGAGAAGACAAAACCCTCTTCATTATTTACACATTCGAACGTCATCAAAGATGTGTGTTTTCCTGCAGCCTCCAATCTCATATGCGGTTTGATTTGTTCGATGTGTTTTTCCTTTTTTTACACTTAAGGACATTGTCAGAGTAAAATGTGTAGAGACAAGGCTACACTCTGTAGCAAAGCGTAACTGGCTGAACAGCATCAATGTTTGATAACACATTATGAATGCATTACCGACTTGAAATGGCAATACGTTATTCATCATTGTGTTTGCTCAATGCGGTGGAGGCCTACTGACTCTGTAGATTAATTTGAAATAGACCATTTCATAAGGGATGCATCAATACCAAACACACAACCCAATCTGTCAGCCATGAACATTTGAAAAAAGTTCTCTATACAAGTCATCCCCTGTTACTGATTCAATTCACACGCTGTACAGGAGTCGGACTACTGACAAGTAAAACAGATAATAACCTCAACAAAGCTGAGGATACTATTGTGTTTATGGTGTACATATCGAGCTATTGTCAGTACATATTAAAGGTATGTGTCAGAGTATACCGTTTATATTATACCTGTCAACACTCCCGTTTTTCCCGGGTTTCTCCCGTATTTCAAGGTCATCTCCCAGCACCCTCCCGTTTTGTTATTTCTCCCGGAAAACTCCCATAATTTGCATGGCCATCAAACTTCATTTTAAAATCATTGATCCATTCAGGTTGCCAGGTTGTGTATGAAATACACCATACACATACACAATCACTTAGTTTCAATTTCAACTGTCATAGGCTAAAACCTGGCAACCCAAAACCCAAATAAGGAAGCGGGTGCCAACTGCGCAGCCTGAGTCTCGTCGTAAGCAAGCGGGCTAGTTGAATGGCCTACTCCAGAACTAGCTGTTGTGAAATTGTTGGGAATTTAATTGATTAACACATCACATAAACTGTTATTGAGTGTTGTTGATACACTGAACTTGTGCCCAAATCTGACAGCAAGCAGCTTTGGAGTTTTAGAAGTAGGCTGCAGGCAGGCAGCTGGTGGATACATAACTGGCATGCGTAAGGTAATGGTAAGGTAAAAGCAACGACCGAAATGCAGTGTTGAAACACGTGTATGAAACATATTAAATATGCAAACACAGATCCAGTATAAACACTGCTCCCCCCCCCCGCCCGTATAATAGGCTATGGGGGCAGCCGTGGCCCACATGTTAGCACTCCGGACCTGTAATCGGAGGGTTGCCGGTTCGAGCCCCGACCAGTGGGAACGGCTGTAGTGCCCTTGAGCAAGGCACCTAACTCCTCACTGCTCCCCGAGCGCCGCTGTTGTTGCAGGCAGCTCACTGCGCCAGGATTAGTGTGTGCTTCACCTCACTGTGTGTTCACTGTGTGCTGAGTGTGTTTCACTAATTCACGGATTGGGATAAATGCAGAGACCAAATTTCCCTCATGGGATCAAAAGAGTATATATACTATATACTATACTATAGAACTACTAGTTGATAAAAATGATTTTCATATCCAACACTATCTTACTGCCTTTCCCAAGTATGTAGCCTAATTTACTAAAACATTGTGTGAAATAACATCCAGTGACACTAGGAAAATATCTAT
>NC_063208.1:5572740-5575240 GCF_017589495.1 Alosa alosa
GAGTGGAGGATGAGAAGATGTGGTAGCTTTACTTAGTTATGTAGCTTTTCTGAAAATATATTCTTATTATTATGTAGTAGTTGTATGAAAATATATTCTGTAAACTGTCTGAGGTCCATGTGGTGAAACAGCAGAGGTAATTATAGCTAAAGCATACACAAGCTTAGGGGCCAGGAGTTTTACGTATAAGGACATGAATGCCTAAGAGAGAATGGGTAGCCTCAGCGGCTGTTCTAGCAGGGTCAGAGGTCACTTGCAGAAATATAGAATGAATAACATAGACACATATGTATTACCAAAAGAGGTAAGGAGGACATCGGAGCTTTGTTCTATTCTGAGTTAGCAAAAACAAGTGACGACATGAGAAGGAAGGGTATAAGAACCATGTACAGAAAGTCAGATGCAGCTTGCTTTATGAACCAATGCTCTGGAATACATTAAAGCCATCGTCTGCAGTATTTATCTACATTGTTTGGAATTCTTTGGAGTTTGTATTCTTTAAAGGTGCGATTTGTAGGATTGTTACCGAACGCTCTGCAGGCTAAAATCAAAACACTGGTGAACGCTCTCAAGACTACCAGATGCGCAGCCTCTTCTGGGTTGCCAGATGTAATGAAGACTTAGCTAACGTTAGTTGACCTGCAGCTGCTTTAACGCTTTCTCCAACCATGACCCAACTACACATTACGGAAAACAGTGAAAACAAAAATACCTCTAACCAACGTAACATATTTAGCTGAAGTTAAGCGATGCAGATGAAGTTTAGCATAGGCTACCTGTTGTGGAGAAATATGGCCAGCTCTGCGCCACACTTGATATTCTTCGCTTTGATGAAGACGCCACCATCTCAGGAAGCTCCTCCGATGTCCACTTCATTTGTTTATTGTTTTAATTTTGGAAATGTGCCCCTTCGTATGTTCATGACTACAACTGACAGCTGTTGACAGTTGGCCTTTGCTAATTTGGCAACCCAAATAGGAGGATGCGCTAGCCCATTATTAATACGCTATTCTAGAATTAATCGCTCAAAACATAAACTAAAAATTTAAGACATTCCGCCCGTAATCATTTTTTTCATGGGTTTTACAGGTTAGAGTAATGTTGTCAAATAAGCCATTACTTCAATTCATCGTGTTTCCTTACTCTCTGACAACATATGGTGATCATTTTTGGAATGGTTACAGTTTATTTTCCATTATTTCCTACATACTGGACCTTTAAGTAAAATAAGCCACCACAAAGAGAGGGAGTGGAGGATGAGGATGGAGGGAGTGGAGGATGAGGATGGAGGGATGGAGGATGAGGAGGGAGGGAGTGGAGGATGAGGATGGAGGGAGGGAGGATGAGGAGGGATGGATGGAGGATGAGGATGGAGGAGATGGAGGATGAGGATGGAGGGAGTGGAGGATGATGAGGGAGGGAGTGGAGGATGATGAGGGAGGGATGGAGGATGAGGATGGAGGGATGGAGGATGAGGAGGAAGGGATGGAGGGAGGAGAGTTCAGGTGATAGAGTAGGGAAGTGAGGAAGAAACAGAAAGAAAGGAAGGAGTATAGGGAATGAAGGAGAGGAATAGAGGAGAAAGACGAGTTAGAAGAGGACTGAAGTGCATGATGGAAAGAAAGAGAGGTAGAGTGGGAAAGATGGTGAGTAAAAGAGAGAGAGCGAGAGAGAGAGAGAAAGGTATGAAGAATTAAGAAAACCCATTTCCCATAAATATAAAACCAGCTACCCACATTTCTGTAGAGCTAAACAAAAATGAAAAAAAAAAATGGCTATCCTCTCAGGAGAGGGTCCTTCAGCTGCAAAATATATCATGCCATAACCTGAACGGCATTAGTTTAATGTAAATATATTATGCCATAACCTGAGGGGCATTAGTTTAATGTAAGTATATCATGACATAACCTGAACGGCATTAGTTTAATGTAAATATATCATGACATAACCTGAGGGGCATTTGTTTAATGTAAATATATCATGACATAACGTGAGGGACATTATTTAATGTAAATATGTTTTTAACATGGACACATGCATACATAAACAATGCAGAATGTTCATTCATTCACTGTTTAGAAATTACAGTTTATAAATGAAGTAGGTAATGAAATCAAAAAGCTGCTGAAAAGATGCTAATCAAAAAAGTTGTTTTTATCTAAGTTAGCTTGTAAGTGTTGGGCAGGAGGTTTTCCTGCCCATCACCTTTTCTTGGGTTAATGTGTCATGACAGTGTCATGTGTTTATGACCAGTGTTGGGCAAGTTACTTCAAAATCATAATGTATTATTACTTATTACTTATATTATAGTAATTTACATTACATTACATTCATAATGGTGTCATGACATCCAGTCTTATCCTTCATGATATATATTAATGACAAAGCAAGATGGTATCACTTTACTTTATGTCAAAGACTGTATCAAGACAACCCAAGCAATGTCAACTTGTCATAACAAAAACCGAATGACAGTTAATGACATAGGTCATAATTGTTT
>NC_063208.1:5582740-5587740 GCF_017589495.1 Alosa alosa
GTCAAAGTCAAATTTATTTGTGTAGCACATTATCAAACATAATCTTCATTCAATGTGCTTTACACAGACAGAACAAACAAACACAAAGGAAATACCCCAAGTAAAAACGAATATAAAAGAACAAAATATATAATAAAGTCAATTCAAAATAATAAATAAACATATGACTATAAAACAATCGGTAACACTTTATTTGAAGGGGTCTACATAAGGGTGACATGTAACCGACATAAGAATGACATGACACATGTCATGTACATTAATGACACATTATTGATGTTTATGACTGTTGTCATAATGTGTCATTCGGTTTTTGGAATGTCAAGTTGACATTGTTTGGGTGTCATCATTATGACAACTTGACATTAGCCAAGATGACATTATTTGACTCTGGCCAGGCCCCTAAATTCATGTTTTTTGCCTTGCCAGGCCCCTAAAGGCATGTATTTTGCCTTGCCAGGCCCCTAAAGGCATGTATTTTGCCTTGCCAGGCCCCTAAAGGCATGTATTTTGCCTTGCCAGGCCCCTAAATTCATGTTTTTTGCCTTGCCAGGCCCCTAAAGGTAAGTGTTTTGCCTTGCCAGGCCCCTAAAGGTAAGTTTTTTGCCTTGCCAGGCCCCTAAAGGCATGTTTTTGCCCCTAAAGGCATGTTTTTTGCCTTGCCAGGCCCCTAAATTCATGTATTTTGCCTTGCCAGGCCCCTAAAGGAAAGTGTTTTGCCTTGCCAGGCCCCTTAAGGCATGTATTTTGCCTTGCCAGGCCCCTAAATTCATGTATTTTGCCTTGCCAGGCCCCTAAAGGTAAGTTTTTTGCCTTGCCAGGCCCCTAAAGGCATGTATTTTGCCCCTAAAGGCATGTATTTTGCTCCTAAAGGCATGTATTTTGCCTCGCCAGGCCCCTAAAGGCATGTATTTTGCCTTGCCAGGCCCCTAAAGGCATTGCCAGGCCCCTAAAGGCATGTGTTTTGCCTTGCCAGGCCCCTAAAGGCATGTGTTTTGCCTTGCCAGGCCCCTAAAGGCATGTATTGTGCCTTGCCACCATTCCTTCACTTGCCATTTGCACCCCTTTGAGGTGTTTATGGTCCATCCAGTGAACTGTACGGCCTTGATCTGGATTCACTTCCATGGCTCTAAACACTGTGAGGATGTGATGTGCACAACCATGTGTCTCTAAGCAACACTCTCAGGTCCACACAGAGAGTGACGGAGACACAAGGCCACCAGCCATCACCAGCACCATAACCATAACAGCATTCACCAGCATTTTCTTACAATAACAGCCATCACCTGCTCTCTCCCACCATAACAGCCATCACCTGCATTCTCTTACCATAACAGCCATCACCAACATTATCTTACCATAACAGCATTCACCAGCATTCTCTTAACCCTTTGCAGACGGCCCATTCTAATTTCGGTACCCCAGTACCGATGACGTTCAGTCTAATAACTCCGCCATACCCCAACCAATTTTATCACTGAAAACTTCCTCAAACCGCCACATCATAGGCTTTCTGGCGATATGATTGGTTAAAGGGATTTGTGGCGCGAATTTTCTTTTACTACGTGAAGGAAAAATCAAGAGTTGACGTCTCCCTCCACTAGAGGAAAAACAGCAGGAAGCACTATATGCATCGTTGATCTTGACATCATCTAAAGGAGAAACTACTGGATCATCTGAGGTAAAAACAAGTCTTTTTATGTTATTATTACTTGTTATCCATGTTATTACTTCAAAATCGTTTTAAAAAGTTATTTTTGCTGGTAATTACACCTTTGTATGCATGGCCGTAACATAATGCATGTGTGTTCACTTCAGCTGATGACAGCTGGTATTTTAGCACACCGTAATCTTTAGTAAACTCATCATTTTCAGTTATTTTTGGGGGCTACTATATGTCAACCACGATTACAGACCTACTAAGACTGAAACTTTAACGATTTGTTCTATTTTGAACGATGTTGTTTTGTTTGTCATCTGATAGAAAACTAGCTAAGTTAGGTAACGTTAGCATCAGAGAGGTTGCAACATGTCCTTGACGCGTGAAGTCGAGATAAAGTTCACTCCCGTGTTTCATGACTGCCAACTTTATGTCAAGTAGACCTAATCGGTATTTTATTGTCAAATAAACCTTTCATTCCTTCGTAATATGTATAGCACAATTTACAGTTGTTTGTAGCCAAGTTGCTTAGCTTACTTAGATAGAAACATCTGACATGAATGACAACGTTAATGTTAATGCTACCGACGTGAAGACTGTGTTGATCACCGATGGTGTAACGTAAGGATTTTATTCATTGACTGCTGTTTTCATGAATACATGACTGAAGATTTGTTATAAATGTGTTTTAGTATTGTTTAGCTTTTAGGCTGTAAGGTTGGCTGCTACGATTATGAGGTTTTTGGGTGGCTAACTATGATGGGAGCTCATACACCCAAGCCTACAAATCACAACACATTATTTTCTAAGGGGTGTTTTGTCTTTACTTGAACTGCAGTAGCCTATGCACGGTGTGTATGTGTATGCATATGCTGTTTAGATGTTTTCTGTCATCTCCTGACTCATGTTAATAAATCAATTTTGCTTGTAAGCTGGTATGCTATGTATGGTTTAGCCAAGGCAATAACACTTACTGTAGTGAGCTCTGAGACTAATGTTACCTCTCCAAGCAATATTGGAGTTCTCCAGTGACAATAATACTTTTAGTGAAAAGAGTCATGGTTGGTGGTGATTATGTGGAAGTAATGTAAAATAAAACTAAACAACCTATTCACTATCAGACCTGTGATTTGTTATTTTAGATGGAGGGAGAGAAGTACGTGCAACTGGGGTGAAAGCAGCCGACTGCTGATGGCAAATATGACCCAAGGACCACGATGGCATGGACATGGGACATGGATGGGTAGCTTCTGGATGAAGAAGAAGACAATGATGTGCTACAGGAGGAGATAATCTTCCATCATCCTCAGCTGGGTAAGCATGTTTGTGTGTGTAAAAAGGTCCATCTGGGCTTAAGCACATTCTGGTTGTGATAAGAGTGTTGCTTATAACAATAATGAGAGGGATTATAGTGATAATAGTTTGGTTAGATTTGTAATTCAATTTCTATATTTTTATCTGACAATTTCTTTATTTTGAGTTTGGTCAAGTCCCATGTCAGGTAGAAAGCATACACTTTGCCTATCCTTCCAACACAGACAGAGACACCAACTCCAATAGCATTTACACCCCATCGCCTGCTAGGCTTAGATGGACACACACACACGCATGCACACACACACACACACACACACACACACACACACACACAAACAACCATGCCACAGCTGTGACAATGCACACACCAACGGATCTGGTGTGAATGTGGCGTTAGTGTATCACCTTATGTGTGGGGCAAAATGATATGGATAATTATATATTGTATCAAATTATATGCTGTATGGTTGTTAAATGTATTGAATTTCTTCTAACGCTTTAATTGTTTATATATATATGTGTGTGAATGTTAGTATGAATTGATGTTTTGTTCACCATGTAAGATTTGCTGATCTTTGTTATACTGTTGTCTTGTCATTCTTGTAGTTCTAATAGTTACTGCATGTTTGTAAACATATGTTTATGTTATTTACCTGAAGTTGTTGTTCCTGGTTATTTAATCACATTGTTTAAGACTTTTCTAAATAAAATGATTTATTTCCCCTTTCGTGAAAACCTAACACATGTGCCAGTGTCTCTATATTCTTGTTTTCATAGTAGAATGAAGCACACGGAGAAGCAGTTACAATCAGCTAGTCTGTCTTTCAGCCTTTATCTGTCCTCCCCACAATTGATTTAGCCTCTTCAGAGTACAGTAAGACATCCCATATTGAGCTTGTTTTGATGGTAAAACAGCTTATTTTTTTTACATGACCATTATATCTGTATTTTTAGGTCAGATGCCAAACCGGAAATGAAAACATTCTACTCTTTAAAAATTCTACTTGTTACTGTTATGAGTAAATTAATCATAACTTCTGGAACCAAAGGTGATAAATTGATTCTGTTTTTTTCACTGAGGAGAACACAACACTGGCTATCCTTTGCACACTATATCTACAACAGACATCAGGTGAAAAGAAAGATTCATCTTGAGAAATTGATATTTTCGTTTTTGTTTTTTGATATTGAATTTTGAAGGTTTTGTTTAAAACAATGTGTGTTACCTCAAACTTATTAACTATGATATGTACCATTTTAAAGGGCTAGTTCTCCTGATTACAATGGTGGGTATATCTTATCTCTGTCATGTAGCATGGCCACACAATAAGCCTTTTGTCTCACAAGGGCATCAAGTATGAAAAACGGAATGTTTCGCGGCCGCCTGCAAAGGTCTAATAAATTTATCATAACTTTTTGAAAAAAAGGTGACACATTGATTCTGTTTTATCACTGAGTAGAGGACAAAATTGTGAATCTCCCATACACTCTATGTTTTCTCTATCTACAATAGAAATTGGGGAGAAAATTTAGATTTATCTTGACAAACTGATATTTTCGTGTTTTGGGGGATTTGAATTTTAAAGATATTTTTTAAAAATGATGTATGTTCTCCTCAAACTTATTAATTATATTTTTATACCATTTGAAAGGGCTATTTCTCCTGATTAGAGTGGTGGGTATATTGTATCTTTGTTATGTAGCATAATCATACAATAAGCCTTTTTGTGCCATATGGCCATCGAGTATGAAAAAATGGAATGTTCGGCACAGTCTGCAAAGGGTTAACATAACAACCATCACCTGCATAACAGCCATCACCTGCATTCTCTTACCATAACAGCCATCACCTGCATTCTCTAACCATAACAGCATTCACACAGTGTGTGTGTGTGTGTGTGTGTGTGTGTGTGTGTGAGAGAGTCATTTGTAACTGAAGGGGATGTAAAATGCATTGGTTTCTTCCTTTTGCTCTGTGGATGAAGATCTCAATGGCAGGCTTTACGTCTCTTGTAAGTTCTTA